>NW_022196905.1:17635879-17657273 GCF_008632895.1 Mastomys coucha
TATATTGTGGATGATTTTGTGTGTGTGTGTGTGTGTGTGTGTGTGTGTGTGTGTGTGTGTGTGTGTATGTATATATATGTGTATGTATGTGCACATATATATGTATATATGTGTGTGTGTTTTGTGTGTGTGTGATATGTGTATGTATATGTGTGTATGTGTATATATGTATGTATATGGACAGAGAGAGAGAGAAAGAGAGAGAGAAAGACAGAGACAGAGAGACAGAGAAATTAGAGTAGTCATGTAATAAGGACACATTCTCCACTATGTTCATAGCAGCCTTATTTATAATAGCCAGAACCTGGAAAGAACCCAGATGTTCCTCAACAGAGGAATGGATACAGAAAATGTGATACATTTATACAATGGAGTACTACTCAGCTATTAAAAACAATGAATACAATTGAATACAATTGAACAATTGAATACAAATGAACAATTCACAAATCACAAGAAACTCAAAAAGAAGGATGGCCAAAGTATGGATACTTCGGTCCTTCTTAGAAGGGAGAACAAACTACCCATGGAAGGAGTTGTAGAGACAAAGTATGGAACAGAGACTTCCCCACCTGGGAATCCTTCCCGTATACAATCACCAAACCCAGACACTATTGTGGATGCCAGCAAGTGCTGACTGACAGGAGCCTGATATAGGTGTCTCCTGAGAGGCTCTGGTAGTGACCAAGTAATACAGAAGTAGAGGCTCACAGCCATCCATTGGACTGAGTACAAGATTCCCCAATGGAGGTGCTAGAGAAAGGACCCAAGGAGCTGAAGGGTTTTACAGCCCCATAGGAGGAGCAACAATATGAACTAACCAGTACCCTCAGAGATCCCAGGGACTAAATCACCAACCAAATAGTACACATGGTGGGACTCATGGTTCCAGCTGTGTATGTAGTAGATGATGGCCTAGTCTGTCATCAATGAGAGGAGAGGCCATTGGTCCTGTGAAGGGTCTATGCCCAAGTGTAAGGGAATACCAGGGTCAGGAAGCAGGAGAGGGTAGGTTGGTGAGCAGGGCGAGGGAGGAAGGAACAGGTTTGTTTGTTTTTCATGAGGTGAACCCGGGAAAGGAGATATCATTTCAAATGTAAATAAAGAAAATATCTAATAAAAAATAGAAAAAATATTCAAATGTAAATATAAATCTTTAATCTGTAAAATAAATGTGATATTATACATCTAAAGTAGCTACACACTTATCTAAAAATGGAAATAAAGCACTGGTGTATACAAAAAAAAAAGTGTTGCCTAGTGAAAGAAAGTGGTGTGGCCCTAAAGGAGATCCTGAAAGTTCAACCATTTACCTTTCCTCTCCTCCACATCTTAGCCATGAGATAAATGATTTTTCCATATATCACCACATTGTTCCTAAGTACTGAAGAGTGTTTTCTTTCTCCAAATAACTGGCGCAAAATTTCTCATACACTGATAAGAAGATATGACAAAAACAGATTAACAATGATACCAGTTGAAGAAAATGAGAAATAGGGCTGTCTTAGGGTTTTATTGCTGTGAAGGGACACCATGACCATAGCAACTTTTATAAAGGAAAACATTTAATTGGAGCTGATTTATAGATTCAGAGGTTTAGTCCATTATTTTCATGGCAGGAAGCAAAAAGTAACATTCAGGCAGATATAGTTTGAGAGAAGGAGCTAAGTGTTTTGCATCTTTAAGGGAACAAAAGAAAACTGCCCCACATTTGGCAGATCTTGAGAACAGGAGACATCAAAGTCTACTGCAATAGTGACACATTTCCTCTAACAAAGCCACAAAGTTCAACTGTCTTCTGAGATTAATCCCTACAAAATAAAAGTTAAAAAGTAGATCACATAGTGCCAGCATATCATAGCAGATATACAAAACATTTCCAAAATGTAGAGAAGGAAGCATAGTAAGGAAATACTGAACCAAGGCAAGACCAATTGAAATCCAAAAATATGAGGAATTAGAAATTTGTTGACTCATCCAGTGGTCTCTCTAATTTGGTAATTGGAGAAATAGGTCCAATTTTGTACAATCCATATACACTTTCTGTTTGTTTGTACATAAAAGTGTCTTGCTGAGTACCACATAATAATCTTGAAATCATGCTTCTCCTATCTCAGCTTCTCTATTAGTAGTATTGTTTATTTCATGTTTTTACACTATACCATGTTTTTTCAGAACAGCTTACATAATTCAAAAATATTTATACAGCCAAAAGAAACATAGACAATTAACTTGGGAGGTGCCTTGTAAGAGAACAACAAAGAGTGAGACTGAATGCTTTGCTTGACATTTGTAGCTCTTGTATCAAGTTTGAAGAAGAGGACTTTATAAGTTACTCTTTCTCTGAGATGAATACTTTTCCAAATTATCACAGCCAATGAAACAGATTCTTACCCTCCCCTAATGTCTGTGCCACCCTCCAAGCAGAACCATTGTTCATTGAAACAGCTGGTGAATGACTTCATGGATAGACCATATTAATACACACACCATTTCTTAAATGCATGTAACCTGTTCTCTGTGGGCTGAGAATAAAGATACTCACTCAAGTCAAATAGCTTTGACCATAGCAAGAAGTCTGTATCCCCATAGCTACAATTCATTCCTTGAAGCAGCAGAACTGTCAACTCTCAGCTTAGCTACGATGGAGGTAAAATTCTTTGGTGATGTGAGGGTCATTGAAGTACAGCCTTATTACAATGAAATCCAATGTCTAAAAATTGTTCTTATTTTGGGCTTGTATCACAGTAAGAGCCAAGATTTTAAGCTCTACTAAATACAAAACAAACAAACAAAAAGTCTTTATATATTTATGTTCATTTAAAAAAATACTAGTAGAGATGTATTATTTTAAAATATATATTTAATGTTTGTAGTTTTTTTAAATTTATATTGAGAAAAACATATGTATTATCAGTATTGCTGTAGACAAGCATCTATATAAGACTTAAATTTATTGTTGTTTTATATCAAACAACTTTTATAATACTCATTTTTATTGTTATAACATTTTATAAATTTTAAAGAATATGACAAAAAAGGTATTGTAGGTATTGAAAGGGAGTCTCTGTGAGGAGTTGGGGTACAAAAGGGAAACAAGAATGTGATTTAATTCTATTTACTTAAAATATGGTTTTAAATGTTAACAAATTCAGATAAATTGAAATCATGTATCTTTTCTCATCATAATGCAATAAAACTTAAATCAATTAAAAAATAAATGCATACATGGAGTCATGTGCTGTATTTATGCAATTACATATTTGTTTATGTATGTATGTATGTATATGCTGTGTATGTGTTTGTGTGTGTGTGTGTGTGTGTGTGTGTGTGTGTGTGTGTGTGTTTAGTCATAATAATAGTAGCTGAAGTAGTGACAGGGTGGTGATCATTCTGTCAAGCCAATAGTAATCAAAGCAGAGCAAATCCATAAAGCAGTTTTCATGTTCTGTACAATCTATTATGCAACATAAACATGCAAATGTAGTTTAACATTCAGAAAAGTGCTAGGACAGACCTAGGTTATTTGATTTTATCCACTAGTATAGACAATCAGACCCATTTAGAGTTTTCCATAAATGAAGTAAGATGATAAACATTAGATCTCAAAGTCATTTAGTCAATGCTGTATTTTCCTTTCAGTTCTATAACATCTGGTAGGGAAAACTCAGTGACATGTGAAGCTCATCCTTGGGGCACTGTTTGATAACCCTGAGTTAATTGCATTCTTGCTAAGGTTGAAGTCTGTCTAGTAGAGCCTGACCTGAAAGCCTCTGTGATCCTGGCTTCTCACCACTGTCTTTTCAAATGTAGCTAGTCTCATATAATAGTGTAAAAATTGAGTATTCATTGAACAACTTTGTGTCTGGAATGAGGTCCCAGCAGATTTGAGGGAATGAAGAAATTTTGGTAGCAGCAAAGAGGTTAGATGTTTTAGGTATTGCCTGTTTTTCACTGAAAGGTCTGCTTCAAAAGTTTCTAATTTTAGATTTCCTCAAACCCAATGAACACAAAATGTATGCATAATTTTTATTATTGAAATCCATTAACTATCACCAGAATTGATATATATTTTACTATATTACAGGTTACATACAGCTCAAGGCATCAAACCACACTACATATGATAATCTAGAAATATACCTCTGTGCTCTCATGTACTTGTATCTTATCTGAACTACTATGCATTCAAAAGAAAGATTAAAGAAAAAAAACACCTTCCCTTGAAATGAACTTGTCTTATCCAGTTCTGTCACTGGTAGGATAGCAAGATACCTTTAAAAGCATAGGTGAGCTGACCATGGGGACTGACAGCTGTAGGGCTGGGGCTGTGCCCTGCAAAAGGCGAAACAGCACATCCTTGGAAGCCAAAACAGGTCCCTAATGGAGGAATCTGATGCTTCCATTGGCAACCAAGCTCCCACATCAGACACTCTAAGAAGAGAACACTTTTGCTAGAAGGAATGCAAAAATACTTCCAAGAATGTGGAACTGGGGCCATCAGTTGATCATTTTGGGATCCTTCTGTGTGTAGAAAAGCAGACAAAGAAACACACTTCTCAGTTAATAAATAATATACTCATGTTTCTCTGAGGAACAAGGAGTGCTACTGCTCTCCAGTAGAAGGAAAGCCATCTTTGGGGGTCTAGATTATTGCCCAGACACATCCAGGACATTTTGCTGGAGACAGCAAAAAATGGACAGCTACAGCATTTGCAACCAACATCAGCATTTAATTGGGGACTTTATCCTTGGTTTTCAGAAAAGCAGAGAAACTTGAAGCACTGTGTTGTGAAATAGTATTCAAAGCAGATAGGCAACTGATAGATTTGAGCAGTGCAGCCTGAACCCTGTGCTAAGTCAGTGCACTGATCTACCCAGCCTGTGGCCACTGTTGTCTGTCCTTGAGACCTTCTTAACTGTTCTGGCCCACTCACCAAAGCACAGCCTGAAGCCCCTCACCACAGTGTCTTCAAGCTTTAACTGAAACCACTAAGTGTGCTTTTCTGCCCTGTTCATTCACCTGAGAACATTCAGCTTGCGCATTTGGGTATAATTTATCGAACAGAGGTTAATGACAACACCTTCCATGTGTCTCCATTTGGATATATGTCCCAATATATTTCTCCATTTGGATGCATGTCCCTTCTTTTCTTCTTACTACCTCAGAATCAACCTCTGTGATGAAGAATCACCATCATAGTTCTGCAGAAGCCAAGTCGGGATGCCCTCTAATGTTACCCTCTTTTGCCCTACAGTGAGTCACTGTCTATTACACTCATTTCTTTCTGGACCTTCTCCAGCCTTGAATTATATGTGCATGTAATTATTACAGAAACTAGGCCTCACTGCTTCTGTGTGCCCCTCATTTCAATACATAGCAAAGCTGCCAGCACGTTGCAATGTATGTTGTGTACTACTAGGAGACTTGATCCTATAACCCTGCAAAGGGCTGTTTAGGAGAAATCTCTGGTACCTACACTTCCCCATGAGCCCTGCCCACCACATCCTCTCTTAGTGATCTGAACTTGCAAAGATTCAGCCCCCCCTTCCTTTGCCCTTGGGAGCACTTACTTGCAGGAAAACCCAGCTACTAGCAACTACATGGAGCAGTGCTCACCCAACTAGAGCTCAGCTTGCCATGGTAATATGATGCTGTTAGTTCTCAGAGGTTCAAGCAAAGGCAACTTAGAGGAGAAATCATACCATCATCTCTAGAATTCTTCCAGTATCAGATTAGCAACCAAGGGAAAGACTGTATTTAAAGACTGTCCTTTACTACAGTTATGTATTAAGTGATTGGCCTTTAACTCACTAATGATTAAAGTCCCCCCTCCCTTTTTTGAGTGATTTTAAAAGTGATCAAAAAAATAATTGTTTCCTCCTTGGATGGGTGATAGTTTCTGTGCAAGCCCTGTAGATCCAAACAAACAGAAGCAAATGTCATAGTTCTCCCAATGCATAAGAATTTCCAATAATTGAAGGAGAGCAGTAGCAAGGCATGGAAGAATTTATAGGGAGAAAGGGGAAGGAAAAGATGTTGTATTTAATGTAAAATCTCAAAATTAAAAGAATTTCCAAGAAAATTAGTATTGATGGTGGGAAATGGGCCTTAGAAGGTACTTACTGAAAAATCTTTGTGACACTTCCTCAAAAGCATGGTAAGCACTGCTCCCTGTAGTCTCTACTGTCATCATCCCTACTGACCTCTAACCACCTTTCCCCACTGCTGCCTTGTGTGGCCAGAACCATGTGAACAAACCTTCAGTCAGTATATTTTACATAAACTCTGGCCAATGCTTGGTAAAAGAGTGACAGACTTTACTCATAATAAAGCTCATTTAATCCAAGAAACAACTGGGTGGTGGTGCCTATATCTTTAACCCCAGCACTGAGGGGGCAGATGCAGTCATACCATCCTGGTCTACAGAGTAAGTTCCAGGGCACCCAGAGATACACACAGAAACTCTCTGAAAACACAGACTTGTGAGTAGGTGGGTCCTATTCTGATAGAGCTTGATAAGTATCACTGCAGACTCACAGCTCAACCACAGGCCCCTCGACTTCACAGAAACTATGTGCAGTGGGTCTGTCTTCTTACTTGTTCCTCCTTCAGCCTGCATTGTTCCTCTTCAGAGAAGTCTACACTGACTAATTAAAATTCTGCTCAGCTACATAAATGCCTGAGTGATTCTATTCTTTGGCATTCTTCCTGGACCATTTCTATATTTCAAGGAAGAACTACAGTTTCTCTAGAAAATGAACTTTCCAATACTACATATGAACATCATTGTCCCTACCTTGCTGCTATCTCTATGTCAGATAGTGGAAGCACATTTTCTCAACCACTGAATCCTTTCTGTGAGGAAGTACATTGATTTAAACATAGAATGATAGGAGGCACACTTACAGAGACCAAATGAATATGCTACTGTCTCACAGTGAAATTCACTTTCTCTAACTGAATTCTACCCTAATAAAGTAGAGCTGTGTTTTCAGCTCCATGAGAGTTCAAAGGTAATCTTCCCAGGTTCTCTTGGTGCTCCAAGGTCATTATGGACTTGGACTTTTCCATTTCAAGTCCTTTATCCTCACAAAGCACAAGACTTCCAGGTAACTTTAAAGTCCAAGGTGGCTGTCTATGCTTTAGACATCACAAATGCCTTTCACATAGGATGGACATGGCCCCATCCACATATTAATTTCCATGACGTTCTACACATTTCCCCATATGTACAACCAGCAAGATTTTTGATGATGGTCACACATAGGAACAAGTGAGTCTGTGAAAATTAGTCCTTTTAAATACCAGAGTAAAAGGTAGAGTTGTAAAAGAATAGGTAAACAATACAGGAATCTAGCCTGTCCATGACCCATGACCTGTTGGTGCATTTACAATGTTACTAACATATCTTTTTGCATTGGTCTTACTTTGGAGTTTGTGAGGATGGTGAGGACAGAGATCACTTATTTGACTATACTGCCAGTAGAATCCACTTTAATACCTCAGTAACCAGGAGACATTTGCTGAGTAGTGGTTAATAAGAATGAATAAATAATTTAATCAACAAACAAACAGATGTTTGAAATTAAGAGGTACAGCTTGTAACTCCACTTCAGTGGTCTTTTTCTATTTGAGTATTTTTCAATTATTAAATCTAATATGTATTACCATTTAAAGTTTAACAAATTGCTTAACAGGAGATCTGAGATTATTCTGACATTTCAAATTAGAGAGGTTTTTTTTCCCTTGGCAAACATTACAGAGCTATAAATTTTCATTAGTTGAGTTTGCCTATTCCCTAATGCAATAGGGCTTATTTTTCTTTCCAAAGGTTAATTGTGTTTTTCAAATGTCTACTCTTTCCTTAAATCACATTGGGTATAATATTTAAACACAGTGACCTCATTCCTTTTTCATATTTTGTTAGCGTTTATTCCAATTTTGTTATTAAAATGATTTGAGCATAATACTCTGAAAAGCTAAATTGGTGGCTTTCAAACAATGCTGATTTAAAATTATATTGCAATTCTAAGGTTTTTTTTTCAAAAGTAACTACATTATGGTTTCTCTAACATGAACAGGTATATTTAAATGAAATACTCAAACACAAATAAAAGTGGAAAGGCAGCACATAGATTTCTCTGAGTCTTTTTGCTTTGGAAAACAGAACTTTAGTGTGCTGAATTTTAAATATGTTTTGATTTGAAATTAATAGCTTATTTGAATCTCAGGGTTTTGTCATTTATGCCTACTTAATTAGAGATGTGCTTGGAAAAGTAACACACTCCATGCATCATTAAGCACTTTAAATAATTAATAGTTGATTATTTTCCCTTTAAAGATAGCCTCATTTATAATTCTGCCTCAACGATGAGACTGACCTTTATGTTAAAATCAAGTTGTGCTTCTATTTAGAGAATAGAACTTTGCTTGGAGTGTATAACAAGTAACATCTAGGCTAGAAGCTCTGAAAAATGTGAAAGGTTTGGCCAGTGTCACACCAGAATTAAGTGAAGAGATCAATAATCATAATAGAGTGATGCTTAAACTGATGTTTCTTATGGTCTGACCACCAGGACCTTTTGTGAAATCCTGACTGAGTCAATAAAAGAAGCAGACTGTAGTACATGCTCTCTAGGAGCAGAGATATAAAGGAAGTTGCAGTAAAGCTAAGACAAAAAATACAAAAAAGAAAAAGAAAAAGAAAACTTCCTATTTCCATCCTCAAAACAAAGCATTCACATCTTTTCTTGGTGATCTTGGTGAACATACCATCACAGACAGGTCTACATTTCATCATGCTAAACTATTTCTCCAAGTCAATATCCACCTCAAAAGGACACCTCTGGAAAAAAAGAGTTTGAGCTAGTGTGATCCATTGAGACATCTCATGAAGAAAATACTAAGAAAATAAGTCATCTCTAAAGAGAGGAAGTAATGTCACCATCTACAAATAAAATGCTATGGCTCCCCAAAACCAAACTCACTCCTCTCTGTGACAGTCCATTTAAAAAAGGCACTCATCCAAAGCAGACAGAATCTCAGTTGTCTTCTCCCAAACCAAAAGGGGGTTATCAATTAACCCTACTTCCCATAAGCATTGTAATCCAAAAGTCTGAATTTACCTATTGCCCTCAACTATTTGTATGGGTTATAGTGACTTTAGTTTCCCTTAACCAATGAAGAAAACTGTTCTGGAATTGATGTGCATGGTGGTGAGAAAGGATTCTCCAAAGTTAAAAAGAAAAGTTTGTCTTCAAATTCAACAACTACAGTTATGTAACACTGTTATTAGACATTTCAATATGCCACACAGTTTTCAGAAAGAAGCCAGGAAGGAGATACTAGTCAAGGACAAAAGATTTATTTGTAATTTCTCCAAACTAAGGTGAAAAGCACCTAGCTCCTCTCCAGTCTCCATTATGCCTGCCTAGTCTCAAAAGTTATATAAAACTGTGTGACAAAAGCTAGAAGAAATGTGGAGTTGGTTGTGAGATAGTTTATATTATTAAACTTCCTCTTGTGATCTCCATTATCCCATTTCTGTGCAGCCAGCTTCAAGCATGGGAATTATATCATCAAAGGATATGCAGTTATAGAAGTGTTTTGTTCAAACTTGGGTCTGAGGAATGAAATAGATAATATCTCAAAGGCATGCTATGTTAAAAGGAGAAAAGAGATGCAAATGTTTCATGGGAGGGTAAGTAGAAGATCCTCACCATTTCTGGATCTTAAAGAGTTTATTGTCATACAGTTCTATAGGGGTAAGGTGAAGATCACGTCATACACGGGTGAGCAGCAAGAACACATATGCACATCTATGGTTATTTTCAGGCTTTGAGTTCCACACGTCTGTTATGCAATTATGTTATGCAACTAATGTTGCACATAATAAAGGGCTAATAGTCTCCTAGCTAAAATCAGGGGTACAAGTGTCACTTTATAAATGCAGAAATCCTCCTATGTTCCTCTAAGACTCTGACCAATTCTCTTTCTTCATGAGATCACTATTACACTGATTTCATTATATTTCTTAATAACCACATTGGATAAATAACAATGTTTCTTAGTTTTAAAATTATTACATGGTGATTTAAATATCTTTACCATTACAAAATCTAGAGTATATAATATCCTAGAGTTTTGGAATATGATGAGATAATGTACATGATAAAAACATAAAATGCAGATTTCTTTTTCTTCCTAGAAAGAAATCTTGGCTTGTTCATTCCAGGAATTGGATGTGTTTGCTCACACTTAACAGTGCTATTTCTCAAATGTTACAATAGGGCAAAATTTCAAATTCCTTTTTTTTTACAGATGTCAACTTTTATTTAAAAAGGGGGGAGCACAGGCATATGAGGAGACAGGCAGAGAGATAACTCCATGTGCGACAGCAAGGGGTCAAATCCACTTTCCTAAGGAGATGCTGTGGGATTTTTTTCTGTTTTAATAGAAGTTTATTCTCATGTACATTTATTATCCAGTAGTCTAATTATGCTTTATTTAATTTTATTTACTTATTCATTTTACATCCTGCTCACAGACCCCATCCCATTCACCCCTCCCACCATCTTTCTCCACCACCCCCTTCTCCTCTGAGTGGGTCTGGTCCCTTTTGGGTATCCTCTCACCCTGGCACTTCAAGTTCAAATTTATACATATGAATGTTTTGAGTAGCTTAGCAGTATAGTTAATAGAAATGTCAACGGTACTTCAAACTCATCCCTTTTCTTTAGCCCTTCAGGACTCATGTTCAATAGGTGAATTAACCTTACTCATGTCATGTAGAAAACATATAAATCTTAGTGCACTAACGTAGCCTTCAGGGAGGTATTGACTTCCTTGTGGTTAATTATTTTATGAATGATCTTGATGCGTTGTTCCTCAGAGTGATTTTTCATGCTGAGTTACTGTTTCAATACATTAATGTTTTCAGAGATCCTTCAGTTGCCAAAAATTTTCAGGTCAGGGTGATCAGGGATCATACTGTTGGACTGAGGAAGCTGTCTTTGAAGTCAGGTCATGGGGACTATTAAGAAAATGGAGATCTGTCTGGTGCAGACGCTTTTTTCTTGTGTTAATCCAAACCCAGCTTTGAAGAAAGAGAATCATATGCAGAAGGGGCTGAAACTGGATGTTTTCGTTTTATCGTGGTTGTGACCAAAATATCTGAGAGAAAACTTTAAATAAGGAAAGATTTACTTTGTATTGTAGTTCCAAAAGTTTTGTGCCATGGTCAATTAACTCCTTGTACTATGGTAGAAAGTGGTGGTGGAAGAGCCAGTGGAGGAGACCTGTTAACCTCAGGGTATACAGGAAGCAGAGGCAGTGAGGGATTAAGGTTAGTATAGCCTTAAATTTCCATGTCTAGTGACCTACTTCTTACAAATAAGTCCAAAGCCTAAAAGATACAGAACCCATCAAAATAGTATTACCTTCCTGTGACTAAGCCCCAAACACATGAACTCTTTTTGGGGAAATAGGGGGTGCATATCATGTGTGTGTGTGTGTGTGTGTGTGTGTGTGTGTGTGTGTGTGTGTGTGTGTCTCAGTGTGTTTATATGTCATGTGTGTGTGTATGCCTGTGTGTGTGTGTCTGTGAGTGTCTGTATGTGTCTCTGTGTGTTTACATGTCATGTGTGTGTCTGTGTGAGTGCCTATATATCTGTGGGTTTGTGTTTACATTCCATGTGTGTTCACATGTGGATTCAGTCACTATCCACTTTCTTTTGAGGCAGGGTCTCTCAGTCTCACTGAAATTGGAGCTCATTTACTTGGCAAGGCTGGGTAAACAGTAAGTTATGAGAATTTTCCTGCCTTCACTGGCTCAGAGCAAGCATAAAAAGTATATGACAGCATAGCCATTGTGTGTGGAGTATTTTGTTTTTATTAGTTCTTTAAGAAGTTTATATAAGATGTTTTGATAAAAATCACCTCTCTTCCAACAACTCTTTCTAGATCCACCTACTTTTCTTCCCACCTAATTTTATGTCTCCTTTTTACCCTTAAGCCTATCAAGTATAGTTTGTGTAACCAATATTGTTGGATGAATCATGGTCTTTTTACCAGAGGCTACTTTCTTAAGGAAAACTACTCTCCCTTTGCAAGCCTTTATTAGTTGCTAATATTTTCTTTGCTAGAGGTAAGACTTTGCACCTAACGCTACTGTCCATGCTAAGATTTGATTAGTCTTGAACTTCCACAGGTACACGCTATTATAACTACTATGAATTCATATGCCCAGCTCTCCTCCTGGATCTAGGAGACTGGTTTCTCTTGTAGCCATCTGCTACCTCTGGCTCTTATATTTTTATGTACCTCTTCCTCAATAATGTCTGAGCCTCAGGAGTAAAAGGTGTGATATAGATGTATCATTTAGAGCTGAACAACCTCCATATTTTGAAACTTGTACTCTGAGGATTCAAACTCAAGTCCTCATATTTATATAGCAAGCAATTACTGACAGAGCCACCTTTCTAGACTCATAAAATATCTAAGCAATTACACTCAAACAGTGGTGCTGATGGGACTATTTGGATCCATCTTTGTAGTGAATTTCAAAGGAAATTGTCCTGAATCCCAACATTTTACAGTTGCTGAGTATAGCAGATAGAACTGGCTTGGAAATGGCTATTTTGTACAAATACACTCCATCCACCAGAGACCTCCACCATTAGAGAACAGTTATAAGGACTGTTGGTAAGGGCAGGATTCCTGTGTTGCATGTTTGTCTGTTTAGGAATTTGTTTTCTTAAGTGTTCTATACTTCCCCTAATTGAGATGGTCTCTTCCTAGAGGAAGGGGGGACATTGATAAGAAAGTAGATGAAACTTTCCATATTTAGGAAATTCCAGAAATTTAGAAGATCACAAGCTCAGAAAGTGACAAGACCTGATGGGATCATCTGATGTGTGTGCGTGTGTGTGTGTGTGTGTGTGTGTGTTGTGTGCGTGTGCGTGTGTGTGTGTGTGCGTGTGTGTGTGTGTGTGTGTGTGTGTGTGTGTTTGTGTGTATGTGTGTACATATATGTATATATACTAATAAAAAAATACTGATATGAAATACATTCTTTGCCAGAGATGCCTAAAAGCTGGGTAGGGAGAACCAGGGATATAGAAATCTTGTTTCCTCATCTATGTTGGGAAAGTCATTGAGTCACACAAACTTCTATAAGTCAACTCTCTCCTTTACTTTGTTTCAGTAAGTAGTCCAACTAAACTCATTTTTTCACCAAACAATGCTTAGATGAAATCATTTCTGTAGTCTGTAGTCAGTACTCTATATGAGGAGCCCAGATGTTTGTTCATATCTTCCCAGGAACAGTCACACACTAGAGGAAGTGGTAAGGATCGTCTACCTCAACCACAGGCAAGGAACAAGCAAGAAGCGAAGAGCAAATTCTTCAAAATCCCCTCTAAGTCAAAAAAATGAAGAAATAGAAATTCCTCTTTTATTCAGAAAGCTAAAATGGAAATTTTCACTTAGTTCTATAGATTAATTTATAATTGCTGTCATTCAGTTTCTAGTCCTTTGATTGCTGGTCTGAAGCTAAAATGCTCAGACATTTCAGTTAAAGGTAGGAGGAACTTTGCCACTGGGCAAAGAATAAGATCCATGAAGAATCTATCAGTGTGATTCAACAAGTAAATCAGTGGCATTGAAGAAGAAAATATTGTCTTGGTTTGCTTTCTACTGCCATGAACTTAAGCAATTTATGGAGGAGAGAGATTGTTTGGCTTACATATTTGGATCACAGCTAATTATTGAGGAAATCTGAGACAGGGTCTGAAGGATGAAAACTGGAGGAAGGAACTAAAGGAGAGATTGTGGAGTAGTACTGCTTATTAACTTCAGTCCCCAAGATTTGCTCAATGTGTTTGTTTTCTTACATAACCTAGGACCACCTGCCGAGGGGTACCACCACCTACAGTGAGTTCTACATTAATAATTAATCAAGAAAATGCCTCATGGACTGGCTTCCAAATCAAGCTGGTGGAGGCTCTCTCTCTCTCTCTCTCTCTCTCTCTCTCTCTCTCTCTCTCTCTCTCTCTCTCTCTCTCTCTCACACACACACACACACACACACACACAGACACACACACACACACACACACACACACATAAACACACACACAGAGACACAAAGCCCAGTCTTTGTTTGCACTTATTACCTAGAAAAGTATTTCAATATGGTACCTTGAAAATTTGTGAATCTAATAGATAAATAAACTCATTATCATTTAGCTAATGACACAGTAGGAAGCAAAGATTGAACTACCCTAAACTCAGCAATTTTAAACTATTTTTATTCAATACATGAGTAGGTTAGTGAGTAAGGCAAGCCTGTCTTTCCAGTGTTCTTCCAGTCTGTCATTCAGAAATCTACCAGTTGACAGCAAGGCTGGGGGTAGCACAGTCTATGCCTGCTCTCCTCATCTAAAGACTTCAACTAGGTATTTTACCAGACATGTTCCCCAGACTCAGTGTTACAAAACAGAAAGGGGAAGTTTGGGTCTCTTGAAGCATACATAAGCTCAAAACAACACATCTGTTTTCACCAATATTGACTGAAGCAAGCAGCAGCCTGGTTGGAGATCATTAGACTGTGTATAAAGGGCACAGACCCAGGTAGAAACAAGAAAATTGGGCCAGTTTTGCCATCAGGATACCAAGACATAAACAAATTGAAATGAAATTTTCAAAAGGATTTATTGTAAGAAATAAACCAAGAAAAGCACTTACTTGTTCTCTGAAGAAATAGAAAGGAAATATGGATCATTTGAGATTAAAAAATAGATGAATGATGAAGTTTTAAGTCAAGACACAAGTGATTTATATAGTAAAGACTGACAAGAAAAAACTAGATATTGCACACTATAATTTAACATGCCTGTAGAAGTAGTGCTGCTTAGAATTGATAAAGCACATAGCTCAGTCTGAGCTGGTAGGCAGGAGAGATGTAAGGAAAACATAGCAAAAGAATAATTACAAATAAAATTGGAGGAGAAATAACTAAAAGTACTACCAACATTACACCATCATTAAATGGGAAGTAAATGCTAGAACTAGAGGTAAATCCTGTCATGAGATTCAACAGAAGAATACTAAATTTGTACATATATTATAGTTTCATTTTGGGGCAGTATTTTGCTTTGCAGTCAAGGCTGACCTCAAACTCACCATATACCCAACATTGGCCTCAAATTTGTAATTCTCCTGTCTCAGTCCTTGAGTGCTGGGATTACATGCATATTCAAGGGAGAACATATGAAGAAGAAATAGTCAGGCTAATAATTGATAACTCACTACAAATAAATAAAATAAAATGCAAACTAACAGAAAATTAAGAAAGTAAAGAACATTAAAAGTCTGAGAATGTCTAATTAAAAGATAAATTCCAGCACTTGGGAGACAGAGGCAGGTGGATTTCTGAGTTCGAGGCCAGCCTGGTCTATAGAGTGAGTTCCAGGACAGCCAGGGCTATACAGAGAAACCCTGTCTCGAAAAAAAAAAAAATAAAATAAAAAAAAGATAAATTCCATACCTTTAAGATGATAATACCATGTGAAAATCACTAACAGGAAAACTTGAGCACAAATATATAATATAAAAATTCAATATCTATAATGAAGTTAAGGACAAGAATTTACAAAGTAAAGTAATTTCAGAACATGTAACAGAATTGAAAATAATTTACTATTTTCCATCCCTTTTTTATAAGTACTATTTAGAATGGAAGTAATGTATATTAATTTGAAGTCAAATGCAAGAATCTTGGATATAATTCATATAGTTGCATTATGCTAATATAATAATGTATTATGAGCAATATGTTAAATTTAGAATTAAATATCAGCAGAAAATTAAAACCAGGAATCCTCTCTAGGAATATTTAAACAGTTTGAGTAATTCTGAAATCCATATCATAAATTTCTCTGCCTATTACTAACAAATATTGCTACTAAACTAGAAATATATATTTTCACACTAACACAGTAAAGAAAAAAATATTTAAATACAATAAATGTTATAATTACTGAAAGTATTATCTACTAGTCTTAGACAATACTAAAATGGCTTCTATTTCCATTATCATTCAGGGTGGTTTCAAATGATTATTTATGTAGAATAAGTATAAAAAGCATAGATATCAAAAAGAATAAATGCTCATTATTAATATGCATGAGTGCTTACTGAATGGGCAGAAAGTATTCTAGAAATAACAAGCAATCAGGAATAAGGTCATATAAAAAATTAAATGCTAAAATTAGTCTTCTGCATTAAAGTAATACGACTTTTTCATAAAGAGTTAAAAAAATAGATAAACTTTCCAAATGGTTTCCAATTTGAAAATACTTATACTTTGTGAGATATTTGCACATCTATGTCAGCAAAATTATGAATGTGGAAGAAATAAAAGGACAGGTAGATATATCCAGCACCTGAAGGGAGTTATCTCCTATAGTAATCATTTTAAATATCACTCTGACAAAGGAACAGTTCAATACAGTTTGTTCAACCATATTGGAATATACCTAGAAGTTATTGAGGCAACTCTGCTTGTTTATAAGAAGAAACAGCTTGAAAAAAGTGAGAATTAAGCTTTGTTTGCACTGAATGGATCAGAGGTAGGCACACCTTCATTTAACACAAAACAAACAATATCACAAAATGCTAAAAAAAGAAAGCAAATGCCAAAAGCTGGTTAAAATATGTAAATCAATCATTTACATTTAAAGCTTGGGACAATCAGATTAAGTCCACCAGTACTGCTGGAATGGTAATTTGCTATAGGGATATTGAAATGTGAATGAACCAATGCCTCATCTCAGAAAAGAGTTCAACATGTGGAGAAATCTGCACAGTGATTTTGAAAATTTTAAAGTGTGTGCTGGAACTGCAAGCACTTCCTGCAGAGATTTTTTTATACCTGTTGGATACAGCAAGAGAGTCTATGGGCAGCTCTGGCAAGTGCGGAAAGCATCAGAATCAATTTCCTTTTCTACAACTGGCAAGATTTATTGGAAAGAACTCACTCTGCAATTATAGCAATGTGAGCAATTTGGAGGAAGGTAACAGGGTTTCCAACGGAAGAAATGTGCAGTATTAATCTACCCCCAGATCTATCTGAAAATGAGTAAATAAGCAAGTGACACAAATCATTTCCCTCCCTTTGGCAAAATTTCAACAGCTACGAAATGAATTATCATTAAGGTTTAGAACAACGCTTTATCATGAATAAGGAACTGGGAATTGAAATATACCCTTGCTAGTAGATTAATCTTTCCTTAGTATTCTGTTTTATTTCTCTACTCAGAAAAATCAATGAATTCCAGCCCACCTGGCAAGACTTGTGTGAGTAACTTAGTGGGGAGTCAACGCTCTGTGATGAATTTGTTCTCACTTGACTCTTGTCTTCCTACAAGGGCCTCATATTCTGATCAACTTTATCCAGTGGAAATATGACATACATTGCAAGAACACATGATGTTGGGTGGGTAGAGAGATGAGCTTGATCTGAGAGAGTTGAAGGGGGAGTGAATATGGTAAAACCTCATTGTTTGTAATTCTCAAGGAACTGCTAAAATGAATTAATTATATGGGAATTGGTGGCATATTAGGCTAATATTTGCAAGACTTGTAGGAGCATAAAGCTGAAAACAAAATATAAAGAAGTAGTAAGGTCAATTTTAATATTTTATTTAATCTATTAAAATGTTACTGTTTCAACATGGGAGCAAAGTAAAATTTAATGACTTTTTAAAGAGTCCTTGTTCTTCTGTCTCTGATAGGCAGTATGTGTCTTATACTTGAAGCATACCTCAACCCATGATGGCCACAGTTAGATGAGCCAGAACCACATATCATAAGAGTAGTCTGTGAGAGAGTCAACTCCAGGGAGCTGAGGAGATGCCAAGCTTAGAGTATAATGCTCACTTCCCTGATCTTCAGATCCAACCCAACAACAGCAAGCTCATCCATTTCTAGATTTCAAGCTTCTGGCTTATGTGAGAACCATTTCTGCCATACCAAATGGCTCAAAAGTTCAAATATACAT
This sequence comes from Mastomys coucha, assembly GCF_008632895.1. NCBI lineage: Eukaryota > Metazoa > Chordata > Mammalia > Rodentia > Muridae > Mastomys > Mastomys coucha. The sequence goes on from NW_022196905.1 coordinate 17,653,945, forward strand.
ACATATATAGAACTGTATCTTGTGTTTATTTATACATATAGATACAAATTCAGACAGAGATCAATGTTGACAGACTCTCCTGAAACATTTTAGCTCATGTCTGTAGTCTCAGCATTTAGTCAATAACCAAATTCTCTAATAATCCTTGGTTTTATTTTTTAAAAGGCAAAAGTGTTATAAACTTTATCTTCATAAATATGACTCCCTCATTCTCTCCTCACCATCTCATTTTCTAACTGACAACAACTACTTTTTAAAGCTTATTTTTAATATTATTGATCACATGTTGAAAAAGTAAGATACACCAAAATTGTTAGTCCTGTAATTATTCCATGATGAGATATACTATGAAATGCTTTATGATGCAGATAGTGGATAGTGAAATGTCAAGATGGTTGGGATTAATTTTAGCTAAAAGAACTCTGAAGTTTTGGTGCATAAGGAGAAGTCTGTTAGTCTCCAATCTGAAGAAAGTTGTGATAATGCATCTGAGGAGAAAATCTGCCCTATTTATAAAATGATCCGCTCAGATCTCTCATTTTCAAAGCCAGTAATGGATGTTGAAATGGGCAGCCTGCTTCTTACACACAACAGGACTGTGAGCTGCCTAGTCAGCTGGGATAATACAGAGAAACGAAAACATTATTAGTGAGGAGTCTGAAAAGTTTAGGTTAATGGAACAAAACCTACCATTAAACTTGTGATCCAGTTGACTATGCAGGGTTCACATAAATGCTCATAGGAGAATGAACAGCTTGAAACCTGGAAGTGGATGTTCCTGCCTAGTGAGACTGTCCCTGGAGTACAGGTGAGTGAAGATAATGGCAGAAGTCTGACAGTTATCCCAATAAGAAAAGGGCATCAACCACAGGAGGTGGTCCAGAAAAGGCCAGGAGCTACTGTCTTTCCAGTGAGCACGAGTCCCAGAAAACATTACAGATACTGGGTTCCCCACAGAGCTGACTGAAATCTTCTTAGGAGACCAGGGCAGGCATAGTTCGTAGTGGGCATGAGGAACCAATAAAAACAGGTAATATCCCTTTCTTTTAAGTTATTCATCTGAAAATGTATTATCACAGAGAAAAATTATATCCAAGAAAGTAGAATGAGATTCAAAATTATACTTACACACAAAGTATTATTAAGCAGCAAGCAGGTCTGAAAAAATGATTCAATGAGTAAAAAGACTTTGCTTCCAAGACTACTGACCTAAGTTCAATCCCAAGAACCCACGGGATCTAAAGAATTGACTCCTGAGTTTTTTTTTTAGCTCTGTACATTTCTGAGTTCACAGGAGAATACACACATACAAGTAAACTGAAGAAATGTTTTAATAAAAAGGAACAAGAATAGTCAGAAGAAAAAAGCTGATATTTCTTGGAAGCAAAGCCCCATCTGTGGCATGGGTAGTTACATTGTATCAATAGAAGTCATTTTAGAAGCAGGGAGAAGCTGTAGGTTGTATCTACTCACACATGAGAGCTCAGGGCTTCCTTGACTCAAACATGGTGCTAGGACAGATTGTCTGTAGTCAGAATGTTCCCTCTGTAAACAAAATCGTCATAACTTGTATGTAGACTGTTTATCATCAGAATAAATCCAAAGTGTGTAATTCAATAATTTCATCATTCTACAAATACTGTGCACTACACTTCCTGAGTAGTATATGCTGCTGCTTTGCTTACATTGCATCATAACAAGCATGAAAGTAGTATATAGCTCTGTGACAATGACTATGGTACTAAGAAAAGGAAGAGATGTCTCAACCACATTCATGCCATATGTTGTCTATCAGTGACCAAAATACTTCTGAAATGCATGGTAGTCACAAATGAAAGCAATGAAAATATATTTCAGGTTTCCTGTGAATAAATTGTATCTTGTCACAGCCAAATAACACCACCCTGGTTATTTCTTCATCTATTAACAAAATCACTTAAATCTTCCAGTTTTGAAGGCAAAGTCGAGGAATAATTCACTGAAAGTACAAAATATTCAGGACAGCACTCTGTGTGGTATGGAAATCTAAAAGCAGCTGCACAGTGGGAACAATATGTAGCTGCATCAAGAAGGAGGTTATTTGATAGGGCCACTCAGTAGGACATTAGGAAGCTTATATGCAAAGAAAGATAGCTCAGTGCAGCTACCCTGGAAGCAACATACAAAAGACAGTTTAAATGCAGAAAGAGGAACAAAAATCAAGTTTCTAGCAGATCTGTAGCAAATACCAAAAAAAAAAAAAAAAAAAAAAAAAAAAAAAAAAAATGAATGGCATAGATGTGATTATCTGCTAGGAACACATACTTCTAGCTAATTCCATTAAAATGAGAGATGGCTAAATAGATGGCATAAATTTAATTCAATTATCTTTTAATCTAATATATAAATAATATAATATAAATTTATAAATAATATAAATAATATATTTAATCTAATATATTTAATCTAATATATCTAATATATTGAAAATACTTAAATTTGGCATGAAAGAAATATGAAGAAAATATGCTTTTTCTTCTCATACTTTTCTTTTTTTCTTTATACCATTATATACTGAAACATGTTTGAACCAGCCTTCCCGTTTCTTTCCTCTAATGCCCACCATAGCAACTATAACATGACTCCCTCCTAATTCATTTCATATATGTGTTTATTGTTGCTATTATTACTATTGTTGTTTGGTAACCCACCAAGTCCTATTAGTGTTCTCTATATGTTCATAAGTATAGAGACATGACCTAGAGAATTTAAACAGTCCAGAACATATAAACAAACAAACAAAAAGAATGATTCTCCCTCTCTTAATACTTTTAACTACTAATAACTTCTTAGTAATACGTGAGACACCTCCTTTATCCCTGGAAGAATTTTGGATGGCTTCTTTTTGTGCAGATTTTGTGCAGTTACGCATGCCTATTATTAATTCATAGGCTTAATAGTAATGCCTTGTCCAAAATACTGTATTTGGAAGAATGTTTCTCCTATGCATGGGTTCTTATGCTCCTTTTATGTGATGTTTCATTAGATGTTGTAGAAGGGAGTTTAATAGTGATAAAAAGATGTCCTGTTTATAGCTGAGCACTCAGTTTAGTTTCTTATTCTCATCACTTTGACCATTTATGAATCTTTGCATTTACTGCTTCCCAGATAAAATGAAACTCCTTAAAAAAGGTTAAGTGCATCCCAGGTCTATGCTAGTAACATAAATTTTTAGAAGGGAACTGACTTATGACCATGGAGCAAAATAACAAAAGAAAATAGCTCTATGCAATGCACCCAAAAATGTGATATCATCAATGATAGAGTCTTTTTTTTTTTTTTTTTTTTTT
>NW_022196905.1:17657385-17738372 GCF_008632895.1 Mastomys coucha
CAGAAATCCACCTGCCTCTGCCTCCCAAGTGCTGGGATTAAAGGCGTGCGCCACCACCGCCCGGTAATGATAGAGTCTTAATGTATGGTTGTGATAAATAACCAATGATGTTAGCTTTGTTGTTTTGGAGACATCTGGGGCTCCATAACCAGTAACATAGAATGTGAAAAAAAAAAATGAAACCAGTGGTACAGACTACTTGACATGATAGTTTGAAGGAAAACGTTTCCTATAGGCTCATTAGGACTGGCATCATTAAGAAATGTGGTTTTGTTAGAGTAGGTATGGCTTTATTGGAGGAAGTATCTCACTGAGGATGGGCTTTGAGGTTTTAGATGCTCAAATCAGGCCCAATATCACTCTCTCTCCATGCTGCCTCAGATCTGAATATAGAACTCTCACCTACTTCTCCAGAAACATACCTGTCTACATGCTGTTTGCTTCCCGCCTTGATGACAATGGAGTAAACCTCTAAAGTGTAACCCAACCACAATTAAATGTTTCTCTTTCCAATTCTTGGTGTAGACATGGTATCTCATCACAGCAATAGAAAGCCAAATTAAGATGCTTGATGTGGAATAATGTAAGCAGGAAGGAGTGCTACACTATGGCAGAAATCAAAGGGTAGGGAAAAATGATAACCCAAATAGAGGTTATATGGAAGTCATATGGAAACATTATCACACAGTATGATTAGAAGTAAAACTAAAGATTTCTCCCTTCATTTCCAGCTTGCCACATAGATCTCCTCTTTCAATTTTTTTTCCTATCAACTTATCCATTTGTTTCAGCCCCAAATCCCAGGAGGCATTGCCTGGAATCTTATAACTGTGTCTGCCAGAGAAGCAAGTAGGACAGCATAGCAGGGAGACAAGTTTCCTATCCTCACGTACCCTCTCCTTTCCTCTAAATTGAATCCCCAGCCTGATTCCCCATCTCTATACCAGACTATTTTCTGTGGTCTCTTCTTACTCTCTACCACCATTCTCTGAGGATTAAGCAGATCCTGGCAGAACCCCAAGCTATCATCCCTACTAGATAAGTCACTCACTGCTATCCCTCCTGATCAAGCCCATCCACATTCCTAAAAATCAGTTTCTCATAGCCAGAAACATATTGTTCCTAGAACTTCCAGTGGCCAAACTTGCAGGACAACAAAAGCATTCCTTATTAGGCAAAACAAAACCACCATGCTTTCCTACAATGAAAGAGGGCAACAGAACCCAAGGAACAAAACACCTGCTTAATGTAAACAGGACCTAGCATTACAACAATCCCAAACCCAAATAAACCTAGATCTCAAGATAAAAACACAATCAATAGCAGCCAAGTGAATATGTTCCCACTACAAGCTAACAACCCTACCAACAGAAAACACTAAAAAAATGCAACATAGCTGAAACACATGACAAAGATTTTAACATAGACTACATTATGAATATGATAGAAGACCATAAAGAATGTGTTAAAGAAAACTGTGAAAACACAAACAGTGGAAAGAAATTTATAAAAGAGTTTAAGACCTAAATGTAGAGGTAGAATAAAAAGTAAACCTAAACTGAAGGAAATCTGAAAGTGATAAATTTAGAAACTCATTCAGGCTACATAGAGGCAAGCTCACCAAAAGAAACATGAGATGAAAGAGAGCATCTCAGGCAATGAAGACAAGACAGAAGAAATGAATATCTTGGTTAAAGAAAATCTTTAAAAGCATCAGGCACAAAATATCCAGAAATGAGAGACAGGATGACAACACCAAATCTTAAGGGTAGTAGAAATAGAAGAAGGAGAAAAAATCCAGGGGGAAAAATCAGAAAATATTTCCAACAAAAATATAGAAGAAAACTTTCCTTAACCTAAAGAAGGATATGTCTATCAAGGAAGCAAACAGAACAGAAAAATAGACTAGACTAGAAAAGAAAATCACCAAAGAACAAAATAATGAAAACATTAAATATATAGAACAAAGAAAGAATATGAAAAACTGCATGGGAAAAGGACCGAGTAACACATAAAGGCAGACCTACTAAAATAATATTTGCTTTCTCACTGGAGACTTTTAAAATTAGAAGGGCCTAGGCAGAAGTTTTATAAACCGTAAGTGACCACAAATGTCAATCTCGACTACTGTACCCAGCTGAACTTTCAATCAAAATATATAGAGGAAAAAGACATCATAAGATAAAACCAAATTCACCATATCTATCTAAATCCACCCTTACAGAAGGTTCTAGAAGGAAAATTTTGACCTGAAGAGGTTAACCACTCACACGACAAAGCAAGGAATAATCCCTGACCACCAAATCAAAAGGTAGAAAAATGAAACCATACACCATAAGAGCAAAGTAGGAGGAATCAACAACAAACACTGCACCTTGATATCTCACAACAATTTCTCAATAATAAGACTGACAAACATAATGTTTGTGGAAAGGGGAGCCATCCTTTGACTGACTCAAGAAACATACCTTAACATCAAGGATAGGTATCATCTCAGGGCAAAGGATAGGAAAAAATATTCCAATCAAACAAACCTAAGAAGCAAGCCAGCATAATCATTTTAATATGTGAAAAAATAGATTCATTCCAAACTAATTAGAATAGATAGAGAAAAACACTACATACTCATCAGAGGGAAAAATCCACCAAAAGAATATTTCAAATATTAACATCTATATACCAACTCAAAGGCACACAAGTTCATAAAAGAAACACTGCTAGGGATTAAAGCATATATTTACCATTACACACTGGTATCATAAAATATCAGTACCAAACTCTGACCAATAGACAGGTTATCCTCTTTTATCCTCTTTTTATCCAAATTAAAACTAAAAAGAGAAATAATGAATCTTACTAACATCATAGAACAAATGGACCTAACAGATACTTACAGAACATTTCACTCAAACAAAAATGACTATATCTTCTTCTCAGTTCTTTGTAGAACTTTCATTAAAACTGACCATATGTGCTGACATAAAGCAAGCTTCAACAGATATAAGAAAATTAAAATACCCTGCATCCTATCTGACAACCACATATTTATGTGGATAATAACAACAGAAACTATGCAAAGCTTACAAACTTTTGGAAACTGAAAATGTCACTATTAAATAAAAAATGGTATATTGCAACCTGGTACAACCACTCTGGAAATCAGTCTAGGGGTTCCTCTAGAAATTGGACATAGTACTACCTGAGGACCAAGCTATACCATTCCTGGACATATACCCAGAAGATGGTCCAACATGTAATAAGGACCCATGCTCCACTATGTTCATAGCAGCCTTATTATTTTATAATAGCCAGAATCTGGAAAAAAACCAGTTGTCCCTCAGCAGAGGAATGGATACAGAAAATGTGGTATATTTACACAATGAAGTACTACTCAGTTATTAAAAACAATGAATTTTTGAAATTTTTAGGGAAATGGATGGATCTGGAGAATATCATCCTGAGTGAGGTAACCCAATCACACATGATACTCAAGATACAATTTACAAACCAAAAGAAACTCAAGAAGAAGGAAGACAAAAGTGTGGATACTTTGATCCTTCTTAGAAGGGGGAACAACATACCCATGGAAGTAGTTGTAGAGCAGAGACTGAAGGAAGGGCAATCCAGAGACTGCCTCACCTGGGAATCCTTCCCATATTCAATCACCAAACTCAGACACTATTATGGATGCCAGCAAGTGCTGTCTGACAGGAGCCTGATATAGCTGTCTCCTGAGAGGCTCTGCCAGTGCCAGACTAATACAGAAGTAGAGGCTCACAGTCAACCATTGGACTGAGCACAGGGTCCCCAATGAAGGAGCTAGAGAAAGGACTCAAGGAGCCGAAAGGTTTTGCAGCCTCATAGGAGGAACAACAATATGAACTAACTAGTACCCTAAGAGCTCCCAGGGTCTAAACCACCAACCAAGGAGTAGACATGGTGGGACTCATGGTTCCATCTGCATATGTAGCAGAGGATGACCTACTCGGTCATCAATGGGAGGAGAGGCCCTTGGTCCTGTGAAGGTTCTATGCCCCAGTGTAGGGGAATACCAGGGCCAGGAAATGTGAGGTGATGGATTAGTGAGCAGGGGGCAGAGGGAGGGAATAGGTTTTTTTTGTTTTTTCCCGGAGGGGAAACTGGGAAAGAGGATATCATGAGAATTGTAAATAAAGTATCTACAAAAAAAAAAAAAAGAAAGAAAAATTAATTGAGACAGAATCTAAGACAGAAATATAAACATTGCTAAAACAAATAAAATGTACCCAAACTTATGGAGCACAATAAATGCAGTTCAAATGGGAAAGTCCATAGCACTAAGTACCTCCATAAATAAATTGGAGAAATATTATATTAGTAAGTTATCAGCACACATGAAATATCTAGAACAAAATGTAAGCATCATAGGTATGTGGAAGTGATTCAGTATCCTCAATTTGATTTCTTTGATCAACCTGTTCATATGTATGCCAAGACCATGTGGTTTTTATTACTCTATCTTTGTATTACAGCTTGAAATCTGGGAAGTGATCCCTTCAGAATTTCTAAAAGAATCTATAGGCTTGTTATAGATATCATGAATTGTTTTCCTATATGATGTTGAGTATTGTACTTTCAGGGTCTAAAAAAAATTTTTCTGGAACTTTAATGGAAATTGCACTAAATCCATAGATTACTTTTAGTATGATGGCCATTTTACTATGTCAATACTACCAATTCATGAACATTTTTGTCTTCTGATATATTCTTTAATTGCTTTCTTCAAAAGCTTAGAGATCTTATACAGTTTTTTTTTCTCTTACTTGGTTAGAGTTACACCAATATATTTTATTTATTAATTTATTGTGGCTTTTGTGAAGTATGTTGTCTCCCTAATTTGTTTTTCAGCCTAGTTATCATTTGTATAGATGTGGGCTATAACCACAGTTAACAAAGTAGACAAATATAAAATTACACACACACACACATACACACAAACACATACACATACACAGACATATACGAAAACCCCAAAATGTACCCTTCCTGTATACTAACTGTGACCATACTGAGAAAAAAAACCCTGGGAAAAATCCCACTCACTCTAACATCAAAATAAAACATGTTTGGATTTGGATAATGCTATCTAAGAAAGTACAAAAACTAATAAAAAAAAAATATTTAACACAATGAAGAATGAAGCAAAGAAACTAAAGAAAATACCAGAAGATAGAAAGACCTCTAGTGGATTAGTACAACTAATATTATAAAAATTACCATGCTATTAAAGGCAATGTAATATCCATCAGAGTTCCAACACAATTCTTCGTAGAAATTAAAAAACTGAGTCTCAAAATTCATTTGAAAACACAATACACTCCAGATATCTAAGCCAATCCTGAACAGTAAAATACTGCTGGAGATATCACTATCACTGATTTCAAGTTATAGTATAGGACTGTAGCAATAAATATATCGAAGTACTGACAGAAAGAATGAACATATTTGACAAACCAAATATAATTTGATACCAGATAAAAGCCCATGGTCTGATATTTAGCTAATATAGTTAATTTATTATAAAGAGATTAAAAAATACACATTGATGTATTTTTCTTGGACAGGTGTGGAGGAATTTACTGTGTGATTCTTTAATGTGAGCTTCAGGAAAAAGAACATTGTTTTTTTAATTAATAAAATAACCTAATACTTTCTTTTCAATATAATACTGGAAACACTAGTCAGAAGATTAAAATATGAGGAGAACATTATAGAAATGCATGCAGGAAAGGAAAAAAAATAAATTGTCTGTGTTCTTAAAAGATATGGTATTATTTATGAGATCTCCAAAAACTCCACCAGAAAACTTCTAAAAAGAAAAAAAAAGCAACAGCTTCAGCAAAGTAGCAGGAGGCAAATTGACTTGCCACCATTCTATACAACAGTAGCTAATACACTGAGAAAAAGATAATGGGACAATATCATTTGAAATAGCAGCAAAGACAATAAGATATCTTGATTGAAACAAACCATGGATATGAAAAACATCTAAAATGAAAACCTCAAATCTCTAGAGAAATAAATTGAGAAAAACTTAAGAAAATAGGAAAACATTTTATGTTCATGGTACAGTAGAATCAATAATGTGAAAATGACCAACCTACCAAAATCAATTTACATACTCAATGGAATACCCATGAAAATGCTCACAAAATTTTTCATAAAAACAGGAGAAAATACCCTAAAATCCATATAGAATGAGAAAGAGACTCCTGATAGACAAAGCAAACTAAGCAAGGAGAATACTGGATAGGGTCTATATTCCAGATATCAATATAAAAAATAACATAATACTAGGATGAAAACAATCACATAGATCAATTTAATGAAATAGAAGAGCTAAACATGAGTACTTTTAACTAGAGTCATTTCATATTTCACAGAGGTAACAGCAACAAAAATATTCTAGAGAAAAGGTCACCTTCAGCAAAGGATGCTAGAAAAACAGGGTGTCCACATCCTGTACCAAAAAAAAAAATAGATTTAGGTGGACCTCAATTTGAAACATGAAACACTAAAACTGCTAGAAATGCAGGCAGTACTCTGTAAGATACAGGTATAGGAAAGGACTTTCTGAACACAAACTCCACTTTCCCAGAAGGTAGGGCCAACAATTAGCAAATAGAACCTCATAATACTAAAAGGCTTCTCTGCACAGCTAAAATAACAACCAATCGAGTGAAGAAGAAACACAAATGATGAGAAAGAACCTTTGTCAGATATACATCTGACAAAAGATTAATATTCAGATTATACAAAGAACTCAAGAAACAAAGAGCCAAGGAAACAACCCAATTAAAATGGGATAGTTATCTAAACAGTCATCATTAGAAATAGGAAAATGGTTAAATACTTTTAAAAGTGTTCATCATCCTTAGCATTAAGAAAATGTAAATCAAAACAAGTAAGATTTCACCTAACACTAGTGGCAAAGGCTAAAATCAACAAAACAATGCACAACAAATACCTGTGAGGTTGTGGACAAAAGAACACTCATTCACTGTGGGGATAAAAAGGAAAAATAAGTGTAGACACTCTGAAAACAAGTGTGGATAATCCAAATAAATAAATGAATAAAAAGAAACCTATCATACACCCTACCTCTATCACACCTTGCCATAAGCCCAAAGGACATCCTACTCTGCAAATACTTGATCAATAATGTTATTCTCCACCCTATTCACAATATCTAAGAAATGGAAGTGATCTATATATCCTTCACTAGATGGATATAAAAATGAGAAAATTATACATACTTATAATAGAGCACTATTCATCTGTAAAGCAAAATATAAATTATGATGCTTACAGGTAAATGGATGGACCAAAAAAATATTGTACTGAGAGGCAAAACCAAGAACCATAAAGACATATTTCTCTTATATGAAGCTCCTAGTTTCAAACCTTCAGATGTGAGTACACAGCATAGAGTATCCACAGAAACCAAGAAAATATAATGGGGCCATAACTGGGAAAAAGAGGCTTGAGAGGAAAACAAATACAGTAGATATGAAGAGAGAGATTGAAAACTGTTGAGGAGGCTCCAAATGAGGAGGAGGGTGAGGGGTAAATATGATGGAAGAAGAGATTAAGGACAAATAATATTAAGATTTTAATAAAACCTCAAAGCTTTTAATTAATATCATTTTATAATTATCAAAAATTATACAAAATACATATAAATGTAATATACATTAAATACTTAAATAATATAAATATAATATATATTTAGAAAATATTTATAATATATATTTAGAAATATTTATACCATACATTTAGAAATATTTATAATATATATGTGTGTGTATACATATATATATATATATATATATATATATATATATATATATATATACACACTTGACCAGACAATGTTCTCACAAGAACCACAAACTAATAAAAACCAAAATACCATGAATGAGAAACCTTCTTATGAATGGTAGGTAAGAGTTGGCCAAGTGACTCACAAAATAATGTAGATTGTTGAGGCAGCCCTTGGTTTCTCCTTAGGCATTGAGGGTAGCTCCTATTGCTGAAAACACCTTACATTTAGGACACAAGGCTCTGATGATTCAATATATATATTCTTAAAAAAGAAACTTATCATACACTCTATCTCTATCACACCTTGCCATAAGCCCAAAGGTCATATATATATATATAAGAGGCTTTCAGGTCATATGTATACATATGACCTGAAAGCCTCTTTCCCACAGTTTATATTCCATTAGTTCCTGAAAATAGTATGGAATCTGTCAATGGAGGGAAGTATTCAATAATTCCAACCAGCTTCAACATCTATGAACTACAACAAATACCAGCATGGCAAAATGAGTTGGTATTCCCATCCATGGTAAACACCATCTATCTAATAGGCTAAAGTTCCACTCAACAGAAGGAAAATCATGTCTGGTACTAGAAACATGGTTAAGTTATGGGACTAGTGAGGTCATGGCTCTTAAAAGTGTCTACTACTGCTAGTTTGCTAGATCAGCATGATTCTTATTACATTCAAAATGTTATTCTTATACCCACAGAGAAGTGCAGCTATTACACCTCATCAAAAATCCTCTCTTTACAGCAAAGGAAAACCATCACAGAAACCAAATTACAACACAATGCAGAGATGCACAGATCCTGGATAGCCTAGCCTCAATGGATAAACCTGCATCACAGATGAGGGGCAGAAAGACATTAAGACTCAAAACACAAGGAAGTCTGCTAGGAAACAACCTCTCCTAAAAAATGGTGATATAAACTGGAAGCTACAGTAATAACAATGGATGTTTTCATGTAGAAGGGAGGACATCTAATGAGTAGCAGGAAAAAGAGAAGTAGCCTCTCCTAGTGTTGAACCCCCTTATTGATTACTCAATGCAAAGTGACCAGCACTGAAAACAAACAACAAAAACCAATTCAAAAGGTTGCATTTACATGTCTGAGCATACATAGATATGCATGTAAATATGTAAGAATTATAATGAGAGAAAAGGAAGTTATTAATTTGAGAATTGGAGTGTGGGAGGGACTGGAGGAAATATAAAGAGGAAAGTGATGTAATTATATTTTAATTAAAAACATCTTTTAAAAATCTAGAAAAACATTGGATATCCTTGGCACAAAGTCTTAACTGAATCTCAACGGAACTATGCTTAATGAAAAATTTTTAACATTGTTTCATATTATTTAATTCTGATTATTAGACATTCTAGAAACAGTAAAACTTCAAGGATATTGAACAATGGTTGCAGGAAGCATTGGGTGCCTCCAGAATTCCTAAAGAGGTGGCCTGCTATAATGGATGGTTTGTTTGTTCATTTTTTTTTTTTGCATTGTTGTTGTTTTTATGTCAACTTGACAAAAGCAAAGTTCATCTGAGAAGATAGAAATTTGATTGAAAAAGATGCCCCACCAGATGAGCCCCTAGGCAGGTCTGCACGACCTTCTTTGTTTAATTGAAGTGGGAGGACTCAGTCCACCATGGAGTGCAAACTCTGGCCACTTAGACCTAAGTTATATAAGAAAGCAGGCTGATTGAGCCATGGGAACCAAGCCAGTAAGCACATTCCTTCATGGACTTTGCTTTAGTTCTTTCTTACTGGTTCCTGATTTAACTCTTGCTGTTAAGTCCAAAGGCAGGGGGCCTGGGCTGCAGCCTGGTCTGAGGCTCTCTCTCTCTCCTGGGTGGCAGGGGGCCTGCTGCTGAGGCCCCGGTCTCTCTCTCTACCCCGGGACTGACCTATTTTAATTAAAAGGGAGGCAATGTATGAATGAGTTATTTTATTGTAGGAAGGAGAAATATGCTAGTTGAGTAGAGAGAAGAAAGGAGAGAGAGAGAGAGAAAGGAAGGAGAGGGAGAAAGGCAGAGAAGATAACAAAGAGCAGAGAAGAGAGAGAGGGCAAGAGAGGGAGAGAGAGGAGAAGAGTAAGAGTGAGGAGGTAAGAGTGTGAGAAGAGAGGAAGTAAGAGAACAAGAGAGTGAGGAGGGGGCAAACCACCCCTTTTATTGTATGGGGCGTGGCATGCCTGGCTTGTGGTCAGATGACTGTGTAAGGTCCAGCTAGAAAACTGGGAGTTTGAAACAGCGTCTGCCTGATAGAGCACACATCTCCTGCAGGGGCAGCTGTGAGGGGTTTGCGCTGAAATCTGAGCCATTGGTCTCAGGAGCTTATCACCAAACTCCTACCATCCCTTGTGAACAAATTACTTTGCTCAATGGGTCTCCGGGGTTGCAAGGTGGCAGCTTTACTAGACTCCGGTTGTCAGAACTGCCCACTGCCCCACAACTCATGGCTCCAGCTGCATGTGTAGCAGCTGAAGGCCTAGTTGATTATTAATGGGTGGAGAGGCCCTTGGTCCTGTGAAGGTTCTATGCCCCAGTGTAGAGGAAGGCCAAGGCCAGGAAGCAGGAAAAGATAGCTTGGTGAGTAGGGGGAGGGAGGAGGGAACAGGGATTTTTTTTTTTCGAAGGGGAAACTGAGAAAGGAGATATCATTCGAAATGTAAATAAAGAAAATATCTAATAATAAAAAGTTGCTACGAACATAAAAAAAATGCACGTTGAAGTCAGATCTTGTTTTCTTATGCGCAAGTGTTACTTCTTCTAGTGAGTAAGTCTTAGAATAAATTCTGAAGAATTCAGCCTGTCTGATTTCCCAGGGTGCACCCCTGTCGGAGCCAGCCGACAAGGGTGAGGCTGAAGTAGAGAGGGCGACTGAATGAGAACGAGAGGACCACCGCTCTGCTGGTAATGGCAATAAAGTTTAATGCGAGAAATCTTTTATAGAAAAACACAGTAAGGCTAAAAAATAGAATTTAACAACAATCATGTAGCACAGTTTCTGAGCACTTTCTCATGGCAAAACATGCCCACTTCTTCATTATCTTACAGTAAATACTTTTCCCCATGCCCAGGTGCATGAGGTTTGTTTCTTTAATCCTTGCACGCACAGCTCTCAGTAGCCTTGAATTACTTCCAAAACATTTTGGGTTCATGGAGCAGTTATGTCCTCAGCTTCAGGGAGACTGTCAGAAGGTGCCCCCTCCTTCATGGAGCGGTCATGCTCTCGGCTGCAGGGAGGTTATGTGAAGGTGCCCCTTCCCTGCCTTTCAGCTTGGGGGCCACCCCTAAATCTTCCCCTATGCCAAAGAACATTCCCACCATTCAGCAGAGGGGCCACCCCTAAATCTTCCCCTATGCTAAAGAACATTTCCACCACATGTAGAGAGACCGGCTGGCGGCCCCTCACTACTGTTGGGTGCTCTCGGACAGAGAATAATTGAGTACCTGAAAACACAAGCGGGTAAGAGAGAAAGAAAGGACACAGAAACCAGGTAGCTGCATAGAGAGAGGTGTCTCCTTTACTGTCGAGAACTGGCTTTTTATGGCACAGGCAGAATCGAAACCAAAACAATTCTTGGTTTTTAGCATAGATGTGAAAACAGTGAAATAGCACCCCAGTATGTACACAAAACCCCTTCAACATAGTTCTAGGCAGGAACGGCTGAGTTTCAAATAGTTTCAGTACCTTTGATGTTCAAGCTGCAAGGTCCGCCATTTGATCTCAGGGACCGCCACCGGTGATTCACGCCACAGGCAGGTGGTCTAAGCTCTGGGCCTGTCAGGCTTTCTTTCGCTTCCAGAACCCGCAATGGGGCAGAGCTGCAGAATACCACAACCACACACCCCCAAGTCTCAATTAATGGCTCTGCATTAATGATTACATTTGATTTCCAGGCATATTTTTCTCATAGCTATAATAAATACATATTTTAGGATACTGATACCAAGTCTCAGGTATCCTGATTGTATCCTGTTAGATATATTATCTAACCTCCTAATTTTATGCATTAGGTTCAGAGTTATTATCTCAAACAATAATTTTGTAAGCATCATTCTGCTCAAGTTCACTTCCCACATGGTGTGTACAATCACACCTGAACCTAAGCTTTACTTTAATTTCTTTTTATTATAGCTCTTTATAAGCATGGCCACTATGCCATAAGACCTGAATTCAGGATGTGTGTTGATATGTATCAAAAGTATGTGCCTTCCCACATTAATATTTAGATCAACAACTGGTATCAAGATAATGATCAAAGGCATGATATCTTCTAGCCTCAAGATCCTGATCAGGTATGCCTCAATTTATGGATTGTAGTTCATTCCAATATAGTCAGGTGACAACCAAGAATAGTCATCATAATCTACCCTTTGTCAACTTGACACATAATCATGTGTCCTTATGTTCAAGTGAAAACAATAATAAGATCATAATAACATCTAACATGATATAACTATCTCTTATACAACAACAAATGCATTGTAAATATAGAATTGGTGATAATGTCCCTTAAGAAACATCCTTTTCTCAAGATGGCAGTTTAGGTGAGCAGGATCTTGCCCAAGGTCACCATTCTGGTAACTCTATTTAATATCTTTAGTCTGTTTATCTCTGTGAACTCCATTCTACTATCTGGACTGTCTTTAATCCTTGAAAGTTTGATTTTGTATTTTTTCTTTCTCAACTTGCTACATTTGATCAAAACTCTGTTCAAAAAGAGTGACCCATAGGACAGAATCTATGCTAGGCTGTTTTGAGGTTACATTTGTCAGTGAAATTAATCAGACAAAGGTAAAAAGCAACCACATTATTCACCACCAAAATATCACAAGATCAAATTCTAAGGAACCTAAATCTAAAACCTACAGTCCTCCAAACAAAACGTGATCAGACCTATCACAGCGATATCCCAGTTGCTGGTAGCGATATCTGTCTAAGGGGTGGTTTTAATGCTGTGAATACAAACCATGAACTAGGAAACTCTCCTAACGGAAAATATGTAACTGGGACTGGTTTACAGTTTCAGAGGTTTAGTCTATTATCTTCCTGGTAGGAAGCATGGCAACATCAAGACAGACACGATACTGGAGAAGCCAAAGTTGTCTCGTCTTTATCTGAAGGCACCAAGGAAGAGACTATCACACTGGATGTATCTCGAGCTTAGGAGACCTCAAAGTCTACCCACACAGTGACACACTTCCTTCAACAAGCCACACCTACTCAACAACACCATACCTCCTAATAATGCCACTTCTTAAGGTCCAAGCATTCAAACACATGAGTCTTTGGGGTTCAAACCTATTCAATCCACCACATTACCCCATCAATGATGTTTAATTCAAAGTCCTGTTTTTCTTAAGAAAGGAGATCGATAAGAAGGTCCAACAGTACACGACTCATGTCACAGTCCTCTTCCAAAGCACCTACCCAGGCTCTTGGTGCTCACCCAAATGCCAAAATGTGACTGGAGCAGTAAAGACAAAAAGGAGTAATTAGGAAATATTAGGAATCAAACAGCCCTTCAAGACTTTCTTGAAAAAATTGTAAATGGAGAGTTGTGCGATGGTAATTATCAGGAATATTCAACGCAACTGAAATAATTTTCCAATTCAAGAAACTAAAAGAAGACAAATGCAGAAAATCTTAAATTAACATCAACAGAAAAAATAATAAATTTAAGTGCAGGTACATATAAAATAATGAGCCAATTCATTGGGGAAAGTTAGGAAATCTAAGACTTGATATTTTAAAACTCAATGCAATGTATTCACAAATATAAAATATGAATAAAATGAACAATAAAATGAAAAGTAGGGATATAATAATCATTAAACTCATAAAATTACATGAGAACCAATTACACAATAATTTTAATGTGTGATGATACATATAATTAATGCAGGAAAAATGAATTAGCTATTTGATGTAGAAATAGGAGACTTAAATATTTAAATTTAAGTTTGAGAAGAGTGCTTTAAATACATATGTAATGATTCAGAAACTTTCAAAAATGTTGGAAAGAATTGATAAAATATTAAAATGTAAAATAATCCAACATATTTTTTCAGACAATAATAAAAGGATAACAAAATTTTGCTTTAAATTAGAAATTCTAAAATAATTATTTTGATAAAAATATTTTTAAAAATTATTTTATGTGAATAATAAAAGATTTAATAAAGGTGGTAGCTAAATAAATCTGTTTTTTGTATTTTGCTCTTTAATGCACTGAAGATTATCTAAAGTATAAATGTAAATATTTCTTTTTACTTTGAATATGCATCCACATTTCTTTATCATTGGTTTATTACCCATTGATACATTCATATGTCACTTAGTTACACAAACAATAAAAGTTTGGAGATAAAAATGCAACTCCACTAGCAGTATTAAGTATAAATAGCATTTGTGAAAATACTGCATATATTAATGATCTTTAAAAGTTCAAACCTGGAGAATGAATGAAAACTTCCTGACCTGGCAGAAAGATAAACCTGCTATAGAGAGCATGCTCAATGGGAAGCTTAGTTATTTCATTTTCCTTTTTCAAAATATATTATTTTTTCACAAAATTTAAGTCAGTTTTCTCAAAGAAGACCCATTTCAACAGCTACCTGCATTTCTCAAATAACTTTTACTTTGCATGTTACATTTTGTTGCATTTTAAAAGAATATTGTTCTTCACTTTTAGATCACTTGTAGAATAAAACAAGAAAAGGAGAAAGAAAATTCACCAAAGGACAGAGTTGCACATAAACCCAGGAATATTTCCTTTAATCTTTAATATCTCCCATTGATGTTATTTAGTTATAAGAGCTGAACAAACCTTATTAATTGAAATGCACCACTTTCTTTGGTGTTTTGATCACTCTTCTTGTGGTTCATAAGATAGGTTTGAACAAAATTTAAAGCTGTATATTCACCACTAAACTCTCTTGCAGAGTATTCCTTCATATAAAATTTTTCTCTGTTCCAATCTCTGACATGGAAATTTCTGGTTTCTTTGGAGACTCAGTTGTGTCTTGTGATGTTTTTTCTGGAAACTGTCTTATGCGAGGATGTTTTTGCTGAAGCAAACATGTGGGAGGATGTTTTTCTGAGAACAGACACTTGAGAGGACACATGATGCTTCAAAAGAATATAACTATAACCCAACAGACAGTAGATGGTGCTGTGTGGTATTAGATTGCCTTCATACTCTTTGCTGGTCTTCACTGGGCTTTGCTGACTCTAGTCTTCACAACAACACTATGCCATTGGTTCACCTTGCCTTCTTCATTTATTATCAATTGCTGTGACTTTGTAGTGAGAAAATACACCAAAGAACTTCTCATGATCTTCAAGCAGCTTCTTGCCCCCTTTATAGGGCCAGACCAATTGACAGAGCCATTCTGCTTCTTCTAAAACTACCCTTGCTAATTCATAAATAGTGTTTGCAAATGGATGGACCTACTGCTACTTATTCATGTGAACTGAACTTCTGATATCCTGCCAATAAAGATTGGAATCTAATAAAAAGAACTATTTCTAAACAGGTCTACATCCCACTTTGACCTATTAACCTTTCCTTTGGCCTACCTCTTATGGGGGATGAGCTAGAAGGGAGGTTAAAAGGTTTAAGAATCCTTATTAAAGTCTGTTCTGAAAACATAAGGCTACAACATTCCATGCCTCCCTACAGCTTTATATTAATTGCCCAAAAAGTATTATATTGTCATAGGTTTCCAGAATATGATATAGTCAGAATTTTACAGCATGTAGAATTTCAGGTTGCCTTCTTTTACTTCTTCTATTTTAATGTTTTTCAATTTTTTTCCAAGTAGTTTCATGGTTTGATACTCTTGAACATAATGTTGTTTCTCGTCAACAGTGTTACTATATCAAAATGTAAGCTACTGATGCAATGGTATTGGAGACAAGGCCTTCCGAAAGTATTGGGTTTTAACAAGGTCATGAACCTAGGACCTCCAATTAGCATTAGTACTCTTAGTAAAAGCAGAAAGCAGAGCTCTTTCACTCTTTATATACACATAGCCAAGAGGAGCAGTGTTCATCAGTATAACCAAGGATCTTGTACCAGATGGTGACCCTTCTGGCAACCAAACTGATCAAGACAAAACTTATTTTTATTGCTAGAATATATCCTGTTATATAGATGTACATTAATTTTTTTATTTCCTCACTCATAAGAGAACATCATTGCTTCTGCAGTGTGGAGATTCTGAGTTTAACTTCAATAAAGAGCTGACTTCTATGGAGACATGACCAGATAGTGAAAGAGGATTTAGTGATCTTAAAAATGACTACAAACCCTTCCAAATCAGTTGTTCTGTTTTGCTTTCCCACAAATCATGGATAACATCCATGTTGTCCCACTGAGTAAGCTCTCTTGTTGCCTGGAATGCAATGTCTATATACTACAGGGGAGAGTGTGTTACATAGATCAATGGCGAGCACATTGACCTGTGATTCCTTTTTGAGAGCCTGGTGGTCAGTCCTGGTACCAGTTTCCACTAAAACCCTTAGCTCAGTGAAGGCTGCTCAGATCTTATTAGTGAAGGACCCATGTGTAAGGTAGCCAGCAAATGGAGTTGCTCCTTTGATAGCAACAGACTTCAGCATGGATTACTGGCCAGTGATCTTTCCTGGATCTCCTCCCTTTTTGGAGGAGATGCAGAGTGGTTTTGAGCTGCTCTGTGGACACCTGAGCAAAACAGAAAAAAAAATAATGTGGAAAGAAAATAAAGTTTTTAGATGCTAAAGAAAAAGATCTGGGTTGTCACTCATCCTTCTTTGATTTTTATATCAGTGTTAGAGTTTCACAACAAATGTACATTAGTAGCTGATTGATTAAATTATATTCAGTATTTTTTTATGAGCTCATTTGAGTACTGTATATCCTTTTAGGAGAATGTTGTTAAGTGTTTGTTCATTTTTAATTAATATTTACTTTCTTGTTATTGAAAAGTAAGCATGTTTCTACATTTTTGTATACAATTCTTTGCTTTGTTTTGCATTATTTTGATATAGATAGATATATAATGATAGGTTATCTTTTCATTCAAATTATATCATTTATTGTTTTATATGCTTTTTTTCAACCTTAGTTGTTCTACAAGCATATGATAAAAGATTTTTTTTTTAATTTTGGTGAAGTAAGTTCATCATTTATTTTTTACTTATAAATCATGCTTTTAATATTAAAAGAACAGAAAAATCATAAGCACAAGATATATTAGATTTCTTCCATATCATCTTCTGAAAGATCATATTTAATTAAAAAAAATCTCTGGTCCACTTTAGATTACTACTTTGAAAATTATTGTATATCTAAATTTATTATTTCTAAGTGGGTGCTCATACACTTTACTCTTATGCTTCTTTGATTTTCTCTACTCTTTCCTGTCTGTAGTCCAGTAGTTTCTGTTTTAATTTGTGGTGACATTTTTAAAAATTCTTGAATCTTATTTCTATTAAAAATAGAAATATTTTATTATATGTTTTCATTTTAATCCCAGGTAAAGAGATAGGGGGACCTCCTTTGCAGCAGTTGACTATGATTTTTCTAGTGATCTAGCAGAGGTATGGTTTTGCCAGTACAGATAGTTTCTGCAATTGTGATGTTTGGAATTCTGGGAACTTTTTAAGGGGTATATTAAATACTAGAGGCAAGGTGGGTTTTTGTTGGTTGTGTTTGAAGGATAGTTGCATTTTTCCAAAAAAAGAAACAAAATAAAAAATAGATTTCAGAATTCTCTCTCTCTCCTATTTTTCTTTCACTCCTATCTAGTGATAGGGGGTAACATCCATGGTGATAAAGGGTGAGGAAAAAAAAGAACCCACAAAGTACCTAAGACCAGCTACATTCAGTTTTTAAGAATTTTACACATACACATGTTTTGATCAAATCCACTTTGGATTCTCTCATTTCCAATTCTTCCCCAATTTCTACACCATTTCCCCTCCAAAATTCATATTCTTTCTTTATTTGTTTATTCTTTTATTATATATTACATCTCAATTGTAGTGTCCCCCTTTTCCTCCCTTTCCTTCTCCTCTTGGTTATATCACTCATTCCTCCCTTTCCAGTCCCTCCCTGACAAATCCCATCTAGTCTTCTTTGGTTTCTCTTCAGAAAAGATCAGGCTTCCCATGGATATCAACCAAACATGGCATATCAAGTTGCAGTAAGACTAACCCACACTCTTTGTCTTAAGGCTGGATAAGACAACACAGTAGGAGAAAAAGAGTTTCAAAATCAGTCAATAGACTAAGAGAAAACTCTGGTTCTTACTTCTGGAAGTGCTGAAGAAGACCAAGGTACAGCCATAACATAAATGTGTCTAGGTCAGATGCACGAAGGCTTCCTGAGTGTCAGTTCAGTCTCTGAGAGTCCCATGAGCCTAGATTACTTGGTTTTGTTGGTTTTCTTTGGTGTCCTTCACCACTCTGGCTTCTACAATACTTTTACTCCCTTTCCACAGGATTCTCTGAGCTCTGCCTAATGTTTGGCTGTTAGTCTCTGCATATGTTTTCATCAGTTTCTAGATGAAGCCTCTCTGATGAAAATTATCCTAGACTCCTATCTACAAATATACCAGAATATCATTAGGGATCATTTTGTTTATATAATGTTTTTAATTGCCAGTCCTGCTTGGCTCTATCCTAATTCTCTGGGTTATTCAGCCTCTAGTTCCTGGCCCTCTAAGGAATGTCATAGGTGGGCTCCCTCTTATGCCATGAGTCTCAAGTTGGACTAATCATTGGTTGACCAGTCCCATAATTTAACCTGCATATCTTTTTAGAGCCACCAAATTCATTGAGTGCTGCCTGTGTGTTTATGAGTGTAAGACCATCTACTTGCACATAGTAGCCTCTCTTGTCCTGAATTCTTTAAGGCAAACTCTTCCCCTACCTAGCAGCCATTAGTTGTCAAGAATTCCTCAGATAATGGTAAGACTTAATAAGCCTCTTTTCCATCCATGCTGGTGTGGGGCAGTAAACCATGCCAGAAAGCTTGGTAAGGTAGAGTGGGTTTGAGACCCCAGAAACCTGATGGGTACACTCCTGATATGTTAGGCACCTCACTTCTCCCTGCCAGGTTCCTGGCCTGGAACAAGTGCCATACTTCCCAATAAGGCAATGTCACCTGTGGTCACTTAGGCCCAGAGTAGAGTTCTCCAAGCTAATGAGGTACCTAGAGGCCCTCAGAGTTTAGCCAATAATTTCCCCTTCCCAGACATTCCTTGGGACCACCGTGATGAGTTGGTATGCATCTATTTTCCACAATGAACAGTCAATAAACAGATTAGAATGGACTGTCTCTTTCATCAAGAACTGCAGAGGGTAGCGTGGGAAAGGCCTTTGACACAGCTTAAATTCCCTGAGCTTCCAGCCAACCACAGCCAAGCTAAGGGCAATCACCACTGAGCTAATCTGGAGCTCCCCCTCCACTGGGAGCTCATCTCTCATCCTCGGGTTGCAGGCCTCTTCCATTCTCTGCTCTTCCTCTACTCCCAGTGTCATCTGAATGTCCAAGAGTCTTAGAATCATCAAGGACCTGGCCTTGTCACAGGCCCAGGGATCCTAGACACTTCATTCCTAAATTCTCTGTGTGGTTCTCCAGCAGTGACTAGAGGCCCAGAAGTCAGAAAATACCAGCTTTGGGTATTCTACATCCCAGAGACTGTGTTTCACCACTCCCTGGAGCAGTGTCCGGGCGCTTCCCTGAAGCCCAGCACCTGGTGGCAGGGTGGCACAGACACAGTCAAACTCTCATGTTTCTTCTCCCCATCTGCTCTGCCCAGTAGCTGGGCAGAACATGGACCCACATGCTGGGATACAGCAGATTTGGTCTTTTGTGAGTATAGAGAAGGAATTCATAGAAACTATTCTGTACTGATGAGAAAATACTGTTTTGCTGCAAATTTCAACTCCCTGTAGTTATTAGAATCTTTCTACCCCAATATCCAGAGTGACCCCCAAGCCTTCAATATAAAGTGTATAATACATATATGCCATTTAGACCTGAGCAGTTTGCATACTCTTATTCTTGTCACATTGACCCACATTGTGGGTCTCTATATGAAATGCTGTATACTGAAAAATTCTCTAATGTGGATTGAAAGATGTCCTACTCTACAGTGTAAGGATACGAACTTACGGAATTGTTACTACTCTGTTCTTTAGCATAATAATAATAATAGATTGTCCCCTATAATTTAACAGTTTTTGGCCTGGCTAATAGTCCTAGGAATGAATTTCATCTTGTGAAGCATCTTATATCTAACCAAAACTTTATTAGTTATTCCTATGACATTTATGCTGTTATTAAATAGTTACATATATGTAAATGTCTTACCAGTCCACTCATTATTGTGCCTGCAAAGTTACAGATGGACAGGACTGTGGAACATTTTCCTCTGTCCAGTGTGGTATGTATAATGTCCCAACATTATGAAAGCTACTCAATAAGGGCGATTCATCTAAGTTAGTACCAGCTTTAGTTTGTTATGTCCTATATCTCAAGTATGTGGTGTTTTTTTACAATATAAACTTGCTCTCAAGTTCTGGGAATTAATTAAGAACATGTAATATTTGTGTGGTCTATGGATTGCCTTTGACCAACAACTTGAAAAGAAGTATCTCTCACTTGACAGTAGGCTTTTTACATTTAATATCCAGTAGTATCTTAGAGAGGCACTGTCCTCTTATAGGGTAATTAAATTGAAATTCCTTCTATAAGTACATATGTGCATTTTTTATGGATTTGCACTGTGATAGGTGAAATGGTTTTTCAAATATCTCTGGTATTAGTTACCCTTCTCCATACTCTTTTCTACCAAGCCATTTCACCCCTAACTATTTCCATCATCCTGTTCCCTCATGTTCCTTTCATTTCTTTCTATGTTTTAACTTAGTTTGATTTAACAGAAACCTAGGTTGCTGATTTTAACTTTTACTTCTTTCCTATTGTTCATTTAATAATAACTTTAAACTTTAAGTACTACTTTTATTATAGTTCAAAAATATGATAAATTAATTTCTTTTATATCAATATATTTAACTTTTAAGTTTATAATACTTTTTTAATAATTTATATGTGATTTTTAATTGACTACTCTTTATTTGGTTTTTGTTTTGTTTGTTCTTTGAGACAGTGTCATATTATAACTCAGTTTGGCCTATAGCTCACTATGTACTCCAATCTGTTCTTGAATACACGTCAATTTTCTTGCTAACATATTTGTTCCTGTTGTTTGTTTATTTCCCATGATCTCTAAAGGAACAGAACAAGATTGCTGACTAGACAATAAAGCCTGAAATCACTGAGTCCAGTAAAAGAAGGCATGAATGTCAGTGTAAAAAAAAGTAAATACATGAAATGTTCATGGTTCATAGCCATTTTAAACCAACCCGAGAGCACAAGAGGCTTTCAGTACTCTTATAGGTTAGACAAAGACATAAGTATTAAAATATGATTATTGTTACATCAACAATAACAGATAAAAACTATGTACTCAGTAATGAAGTTCCCATATACACTGTAAAGGGGATTCCTGAAAGTCAACATGAAAACAAAAACAAAAAGAGGAGTTTGCAACCCCATGGGAAGAACAACAATATCAACCAATCAGACCCACCCAGAGCTCCCAGGGACTAAACCACCAACCAAAGAGTACACATGGAGGGACCCATGGCTCCAGCCACATATGTAGCAGAGGATGGCCTTATAAGGGAATCATAAGGGAAGAGAGGCTGTGGTCCTATGAAGGCTTGATGCCTCAGTATAGGTGAATGTCAGGGTGGGGAGGCAGGAGTGGATGAATGTGGGAACACCCTCATAGAAGCAGGGGAGGAGGGATGGAATAGGGGATTTCTTGAGGAAGGGGGAAGAAACCAGGAAAGGGGATAACATTTGAAATGTAAATAAAGAAAATATCAAATAAAAAAAGAAAGAAAAATGCATCATTTAATTCTGAATTACTCCATAAATTTAAAAATCTAACAATATGATATTTAAAATTAATCTAAGTTTCTCGAGTATTTGACAAAATTATTTTTAATTATGAGAGAATGAAATGTCAGAAAAAAAAAAAAAAGAAAGAAAGAAAAGAGCCAGGTGGTGGTGGTGGCGCACGCCTTTAATCCCAGCACTTGGGAGGCAGAGGCAGGTAGATTTCTGAGTTCAAGGCCAACCTGGTCTACAAAGTGAGTTCCAGGACAGCCAGGGCTATACAGAGAAACCCTGTCTCAAAAAACAAACAAACAAACAAACAAAAATAGAATGTCAGAGAGAATCAAATTTGATATGTAATAAATGTGGTATTAGTAAACCAGTAATAAGAGGAAAACTAATTTCTTGTTTAGATGATGGCCTTATCTGAAATAAGACACTGGATTTGTATCTTAATTAATTACACAGATTGTGCAACATTGAAGATTTAAACATGACAGTTAAACCAAGAGCTGAAAATACCTTACAATATCTCTTTATGTAAAAGCGCAAAATTCCCTTGAGAAACATTACAGACTGAAAACCTATTAAGAACTTTTAAAAATTATTGAAAAGTACTTTATGAAAATTTAAAATATTCATTCAACCAGTAAATATACTTATGAGTAAAAGACTTTAAAAAGATAATTGAGATTTTAAAAATTGACAGATTAGTATTTCACATAATACATTTCTGGAACATAGTACCAGGAATCCTAAATAGTAAAATTCATCAAAAACAGAAAACTAGACAATCAGTAAAATTCAAATGTTCACAAGTTTACTTTAAGAAAGGTGTTGAAATCCATTAGCAGTTAGATATTTTTTTTTAAATGAGAAATATGTATCACATCCCCACAACTATCAGTTTTTAATAGTATTGAAAATATGCTAGGCAGGGCAGTGGTGGCGCATGCCTTTAATCCCATCACTTGGGAGGCAGAGGCAGGTGCATTTCTGAGTTCAAGGCCAGCCTGGTCTACAGAGTGAGTTCCAGAACAGTCAGGGCTATACAGAGAAACCATGTCTCAAAAAACAAAAATCAAAGAACAAACAAAAAATTGAAAGTGTGCTAGATTTATGAAACATGCTTATATTTACAACAAGAATGCAGATTTGCATATCACTTTGGAGAGGTGTAATCTGGCATTTGTTATGGAAATTATGCATTCACATCACTGATTACTTAC
This sequence comes from Mastomys coucha, assembly GCF_008632895.1. NCBI lineage: Eukaryota > Metazoa > Chordata > Mammalia > Rodentia > Muridae > Mastomys > Mastomys coucha. The sequence continues at coordinate 17,680,455 of NW_022196905.1, forward strand.
ATTTTCTAGTCATAGGTATGCCTCCAGTGGAAGTCTTTTTTTTTTTTAAATCAGAAAATAGAGTTTATTAAAAATGAAGAAATGGAAGCCTAATTATTTTTGACTTGATGAAAGTGATTTAAAAATGAATTTCACTTTCTGAAACTTCGGTCTTTTGTTTCCATGAGTTTTTTTTTTGTTTGTTTGTTTTTGTTTTTGTTTTTGTTTTTTTGATATTTTCTTTATTTACATGTAAATTTCTACATTCCCAGTTTCCCCTCCAAAAAACAAAGAAACAAACAAAAACAACAAAAACAAACCCCTGTTGCCTCCCCCTTCCCCATGCCTGCCACCCCGCCCTCTCCCACTTTCTGGCCCTGGCATTCCCCTACACTGGGGCACAGAACCTTCACAGGGCTGAGGTCCTCTCCTCCTATTAATGATCGAATTTGCAATCCTCTACTATACAAATGCTGCCTGAACAATCAGACCCCTCCATGTGCAGTCTTTGGTTTGTGGTTGAGACCCTGGGAGCTCTGAGGGTACTAGTTAGTTCATATTGTTGTTCGTCCTAAGGGGCTGCAAACCCCTCAGCTCCATTGGTCCTTTCTCTAACTGGAAGTCTTAAATCCATAATGTCACATTCATGGTGCTTTTCTTGGTATTCTACTGTATTTTTATTGCTCATAGTAGAAGGCAATTAACTGTTGAACAGAAATAGAAATACAATAAGCAAATGATGGACTGGTGTATAGCTCAGCAGATAAAATGTTTATACACAAACATAAAAACTCATTTGGTCCTCCATATCCAAATATATATGGAGAAAAATATTTAATACAAATACTAAGAAGGAGAAGACAGAAAATCTCTAGGGATCATTGACTACACAGCCTATCTTAAATGACCAAGTATGACGTCTCAGAGAGAGATTCTATCTCAGAAACATGTGGACATTTTCAAAGTTTGAAAGCAACCCAAGCTTAACCTCTGTCCTCCACACCCATCACATTTACATTCACATTCATGCACACATGTACATGCACCAGCACATACATACACATACGTGCAAAGAAGATATACAAATAAAATATATCATTTACATGAATAATGATAATTTAATCTACCATGCAACAATTAGAAGCAATAAATAAAATCCATGATTAGTAATTTGAGTGTCTGATACCTTACTGTTACTTTGTAATTACAAAATATAGATGTACGCAGTCCCCATTATTTGTGTCATACTCTGACAGAACACCAGGTAAAGAGTAACTGAAGAGAAAAGGGCTTTCTTTTGGCTTCTAGTTTGAGAAGATACTATCCACTAAGAATAGTATAGCCGCACATGAGTGAGGATGTTATTCATGTTGCATCCATAGTCAAGAAGCACAGAGTGAAAAAGTTGGGTGGGAAGATTCATTTCCTTCAAGATGGCTTCACTTCCATTTTTTGTTTTGTTTTGTTTGTTTGTTTGTTTGTTTGTTTGTTTTTCAAAACAGGTTTCTCTGTGTAGCCCTGGCAGTCCTGGAACTCACTCTCTAGATCAGCCTTAGATTTCCTCAAACTCAGAAATCCTCCTCTCTCTGCCTCCCAAGTGCTGGGATTAAAGGTGTGTGCCACCACTGCCTAGTTTGGCTTCACCTCCTAAAATTAGTCGCCAGACTTCCCAAACAGCATCGCCTGCTGGGAATGGGTGTTTAAACACATGAGTCTATAGCATACATTTGACATGCAAATGATAACAAATAATTACTGCACATAATATTTAGAAAATTTCAAAATGTGCTAATGCAGAAGGAGAACTCCCAAAGGGTCTCAACTCTAGACAAAAAACTGCAAACAATTAATGATTACAGAGAAAGGGAGAACTGGCTTCTCTCAGGGATGGGTCCCCTGATTGATTTTTCAATGTGAAGTGATGAGCCCTGAAATTATATGGATATAAACAAAAACAGACTCAGCATGTTATTATTCATGTTTTTTTTCATTCATATATGTGTGTTTGTATGTATGGAACAATAATAATCATAGATAAAGAGACAATTAATTTTAAAGAAAACTGGGGCATGGGAGAAGGGTTGGAATGCAGGAAATGCAAGGGGGAAAAGTAGTGTTTTGTTTTAATTTAAAATAGGTTTAAAATAAAACAAAAACATAACTACCTTCCTTCAGCAAAGCATTGAACTATTATGCAAAATTCACTTTCTACAGAAGCTAGAGTTTCTCAGGAACAAAGAGAAACAGTCCCGGTAGCACATATGCTCTGGGGATCAGCCACGGAGTAACTACATGCATAATATGTACTCACTGATAAGGGGCGATTAGCCAAAAAGTACAGAATACCCATGATACATCCTACAGATCCAAAGAAGCTAAATAAGGAAGGCCCAAGTAAGGATGCTTGAATCCCACTTAAAAGAGGGAACAAAATAGTCATAGGAAGCTGATGGAAGGAGGTAACCAGGTGGGAAAGGGGAGGGGGAGGGGAATAAGGAATAGGATCAGTTATGAATAGAGATAGGAGAGAGGCCCAGAGGCCTAGGGATCTCTAGAATATCCCAAAGACCTGAGATGGGGGAGGACCTCAGGAGTCAATGGGGGTGACCTTAATGTCCAACAATAGGGATATGGAACCTGAAGAGACCACCTCCAATTGCTAGACAGAACCTGCAGTGGAGGGATGGAGATACCAAACCACCTACAAAACTTACAACCCAAAATTGGCCCTGTCTAAAAGAAATACAGGGACAAAGATGGAGCAAAGACTAAAAGAATGGCCAACGAGTGACTGACCCAACATGAGACCTGTCCCATGATCAGGCATCAATTTCTAACACTATTAGTGATATTATGTTGGGCTTGCAGACGGGAGCCTAGCATAGCCGTCCTCTGAGAGGCTCTACCCAGCAACTGACTGAGACAGCCAGTCTTTGGACAGAGGCGAGAGACCCCTATGAAAGAGTTAGGGGAAAGATTGAAAGATTGAAAGTGATGGCAACCCCACAGGAGAACCAACAGTGTCAACTAATCTCATCCACTGGTAACTCCCAGAGGGTGAGCTACCAACCAAAGAGCACCAAGAAGGCTGCCATGTCCCGTCTCAGTGGGAGAGGATGTACCTAATCTTGCAGTGACTTGATGCATCAGAGTGGTGAGATACAGTGTGCACTGTCTCAGAGGCAAGGGAATGGAGAACAGGGAGGAACGGTCTGAGGGGGAACTGGGAGGGGGACAGCATTTGGGAAGTAATTATATAAATAAATTAAAGGAAACAAAAGAAAAACAAAAGAAAGAGAGAAGTAAAAAACCCTGAGGAGTAATGAAGAAAGAAAAGACTGGACAGCACATATTTACAGCATCAGCTTGCAAAATGGTGATATGGGAAAGCTCCATGTACTGAGACGACAGGTTTTCCAGAAAAAGATGTGGGCCAATTGTAAAAGTGCAGCTGAGTTTGAACAGAAGGACCAGAAAAGTGGCATCAGATTGTGTAGCATAGTATTAAAATCCATTTCAAGAGCAGATTTACAGACACTAAGGGGCCTATGCTTCAGTGTAGGGAGCCATGAAGATACAGAGTATAAAGACGGCTGTAATATATGTCTTGAGATCTTGAGGAAGCTTTTCTGTGAGGAAAAAGAACAAGGCAGTAGTAACTGGTGAGGAACTTGTGTGCCAAAATGAGACTTGTAGATGCAGAGGAAGAAAGACCAATCACAAATATACAGTATTTAGAGAGAGATCTCTTATCCCAATTAGGATTATAGTAGTATAGATGAACCTTAGATTCTTTGGAGAATATTATGCTTATTGGAATTTAGGAATCAACTGAGATCACATGTTCCCTAGCCACTCTTTCTTTCCATGTCAGAAATTCTATTTACAAGAGGAAATGTTACATGTCTGTAAATATCTAGTGCACAGAGTGATACATGTGCATAAGTGCTGGGAGTTTCAGGGCTTGGTATCCCTTCTGAATTTTCTTTTGGATGACAAGCTGTGATTAGAAAATTCTAATGGAAATTAGCATATTATGGTTTCTGAAAAGCCATTGCTTGCAGATGGCATTAGTCTATGCTGTTTATAAGAATCTGTGAGCTGGTTTTTATTTATTTTGTTTCAATATTACATTTGTTTATCACTATTTTTCACATAACATAGAGATAATCTTTGAGTTAACCTGAACCAAAAGGGACATATTCTGAACCTAGATTGAAAATAAAAAGTTATTGCAGCAAAACAATGACATTTCATAGAGTCTCTGACACTCTGCATATGTCATCAGAAAGTGATAGTGGTTTAGCCATAATCCTTTCTCTTTTTCAAAGTAATGATTATTTCCTAGCACATAACTCTGATTCCCTGTTATACATACTCATTGTCTTTGTTAGTGTTTCTCTTACTGTGAAGAGATACCATGACCATGGCAACTCTCTTAAGGGAAAACTTTTTTTAATTAGATATTTTATTCATTTACATTTCAAGTGTAATCCCCTTTCCTGGTTTCCCCTCTACAAACCCTCTATCCAATATCCTGCTTCTACGAGGGTGCTCCCTCAACAACCTAGCCACTCCTGCCTCACCTGCCTAACATTTCTCAACACTGGGGCATCAAGCCTTCACAGGATCTAGGGCCTCTCTTCTCACTGATGCCAGATCAGATCCCTTCAGTTCCTTCAATCCTTCCCTAACTCCTCCATTGGGGGGTCCCTGTGCTAAATCTGATGATTGGCTGCAAGCATCCTTATCTGTATTGGTCAGGATCTGGCAGAACTTTTAATTGGAGATGGTATCTGAAGTTCAGAGGCTTAGTCCATTTTCATTGTGGCAAGAAGCATGGAGACATACAAGCATATGTGGGGCTAGAGAAGGAGATGAGAATTCAATATCCAGATTATCAGGTAGCAAGAAGGAAGATATGGAACCACTAAGCCTACCTTGAGCTTCTAAGATCTGAAAGCTCAACCCCCAGTGACACACCTTCTCCAACAAAGCCACACCTACTTCAAAAGTCAAACCTTCTTATAGTGTCCCTCCCTATGGCCCTATGAGGAGCATTTTTGCTCAAATTACTATACTCATATTTTCTAGACAATATTCTATATAATTATATACATTGAATCCCATCTACTTCCAACAATAATTGCATATTAATGCATTATTTTGTCTTGTTTGAAAAATAAAATGCAGGAGCTCTTAATACCTGTCTTGAACATTATTACAAAAATAATCATCCCCACTTTGCAATTACAGATTTTCTTTAACCCCCAATTATTTCTCCCCAAAGTATCAAGAAGGTATGCCATATCAATTTTCTTTCTCACCACTCATTGCATATGAGGATCAAAGTAAATAACCCCAGCTTATTGCCCCATGTTCAAGTCTTCAGCTTGGGTGCAGCAGACCCAGGGGAGGCTCTTCTCAGAACTGGTGTTGCATTTCAAACCTCTATCATTGTCCTTGTCATGGTCTGGTGTGCAATATTTTCAGGCTCAAGACAGACGTCTGTTATTGTAACTGTCTTTCAAACAACTTTATATTTAGATATACTCTTAAGCCTCCAGGGACAAATTCTTAAAGAATGTACTAAGTTAAGGGAAAGACTGCTGGCAATGTCCTGAAGTGCAACATGTAATTCCCATTTCACCAAACCAACATAATCTCTCATAACAATCTAAGCACTTGTCCTTATTCCAGCAGATAAACATAGACTTTACTCATTAAGGAAACTTCTCTTTACAGCAGGTTGAAACCACTACAGAAACCTACAATCAATCAAAAACAAAGTTGTAGAACCCAGTCCTCAGAGATACATCTACAAAATACTCCATACACAAAAGCAGAGTATAGGATTAGTGTGGTCTTGTGACCACTCCTCCACAGGGCAGGACTGCTTGGGTAGGCAGAATGTGGGAAGTTTTGACCACACTTACCCCACACCAGCACTGGGCAAGTGTCAGGCCATAGAGAAGCCTCAGGACACAGCTATGAGGTTGGAGGAGAACAGTCTAAGTTCCTGAGGACAGCCAGAGTAGTATCAGGGTCCCCTGGCCTGCAGGAAAGCTGGGGCTGTCTGGTTCTCAGGCTCTTGGGCACCCAAGTGCTGCTGGGAGCCGCAGAGCTGAAAATGAAGTGTGGCCCACAGGCTGTATCTGGCCTAAGGCCAGGGGAGTAGGGGGAGCTATTGCTTGTTGATGGAATAAGGGGGAGCTCTGGCTTGTTGATGGCTGGCTTGGGCTTGAGTTTGGTCATGGCTGGGAGTGCACAGAGAGCTTCCACAGGACTTAGACAGCGGCTCTTTAAGAGAATGCCTTCTCCATTGTTCCCCACAGAGGATCCAAAGAAAAGAGGCAGTCCATGGTTTTAAGGCATTTATTGTCATGGTGGAAAGTGGATGAGTAACACAGTACCCCGTTTCTCAGGACAGGCCTGAGGTGAAATACCTTTTGCAGAGAGGAGTGTCTGGGAAGAAAAGCTTAATTGGTTAAGCCCTTCAGGCCCTTAGGTACCTTATTAAAATAGAGATCTGTCTTGAGCCTACATGACTTGTGGTCACATCCTCTACATGTGGAGGGATTTGGGGAGTTGCCTTTACATGACTGAAGGCCACAAATCTATGGAGGGATGCAACCTCATGCCATGATCCAGGTGCCCAGGAGTGGGTAAAACACCTTCCATCCCTTCAGAGTCACCGGGGTTTCTAGCCTTTGCTCAACCAAGAACATTTCATGGTCCTACAGCTGAGACCAAGGTGACTCTACTGCCATGAGAGGTCTGGTGATTGTCAAACAAGTCCCATCTGAATATGAAGACTATGAAGCATGGCTTCTCACCCAGAGACCAACACCTAATAGTGGGTGGCGGCCAGTGCTTCACACATTCTCAGTACTGTCAAGCTGTCCATGAAGTGTGGCTCCCCGGATCTCATTTAAATCAAAAGAGTCAAAATCATGTGGATAACTTAGTTGACCACACATTTCCATTTTTGAAAATTTCACATTTTCTTAATCTTCAGGCAGACATTTTAATTTTTCCATTTTAACCTCTTTATGATATATGTGGTTAGATGAGTATATGTGGTTAGATGAGTATGTGTCTTGATTCTTTGTGAGTTCTGATTAGGAAGGGAATGGTGGGTGGCTATGTCTGCTTGGCTGGTTTTGCAGAAATTGCTCATGTCAACTGGAGGCTGAGCCCGAATCAGGACCCTAGTCTTATGTCTTAATGTTTAGAGAGAGCTGTGATTTAAGACTGGATTGATAAGTGTCACCACTGCTTCTCTGTCTCAAAAGGTATATGTATATGCAAAACTTTTCATCATAATTTTGGGCTAATTAATTTATGATAATACAAGTTATTAAATAATTTAAAAGTAGAAATTCTATTTTTAATTTTCATATCTTTCCATTTACATTGATACGCAATAGGTCAATTGCCATAGCATTTGCTGGAACATTCACTGAGATGGAAAGTACCCTTCATCCAGAGCTACCTACTCACAGTGAGCAGGCAATGACAACAACAGACAATGTTGGTCATGCATAGGAAGTTCACAGTGAAGCCATGAAGAACAGCTGGTCATCTATGTCCATTTTACTTTTAAAAAAATCATCTGAGTTCTCTAAAATGTGTAATTTTCAAGGTGGAAATATATCCAAAACAACTTATGTAATTACTACTTAGGCAATGTCTTTGGGAAGTTTAAAAATATCACTTAGTATATAGCATGAAAAACTTAAGCTTCATCTCCAAAGGTGTGTTTTCTTTGTCTCCTCTGGTACAAAGAACATACACATTCTCTCTTGTTTCTATACTAGGCATCTCTGCTGATGAGCCAATTGATATTCAACCATCTAGGTAAACAGAACATTGGTCTGTTACTATTTAGAAGAAACCCATTTGTATGATCTAAAAGGAAGGAGGGAACCAATACAGACCCCATTTTCTAGAATGTTATCTACCAGACAGAGTACCTAGACATTGTTCTGCAATGGCAACATGAAAATCATGGCTTATGAGTGGCTGGAAAGAAAAAACTGTCAGCAGAATTAATTGTGTAAGAGAAGATAGCAAGGATGAATCAAATATAGTCAAAAAACTATGATACCAAGTACAACATTTTTAATTCAACAATTTTTAAAAATAATTTTAAAATCTATTAAAATTTTAAAAACTAAAACACGAACACTTTCAGAGATGACAGATCTTCAAGGTGTTCACGCCAGAGTCTTTAAAGTCCCCCACACCCAATTTCAGAATGCAAGAGCAGGCTACACAAGTGATTCCACCCCCAGTAAGTCCTCTGATGGATGATAACAGATGGAACACTTGCAATAATGGCCACAGCTGTGGCAAGGCCAGCATAAAAGAGGAGAGAAATCATTACATTCCAAGTAAGCACGTCTAATTATCTGTTTCTTTTTAATATGAGAAATGGTACTGCATCCAGCCTTCTAAACACTGAACACAAAGCAGATTTATTTTCATTTATGACCTCAAGATGCTATCTGTCCTATGCAGAGGCCCCCGATTTCCTAGTATTATCAGTGTATTTTTATCAGTACAATGTGCCTAGTGTCTAGAACACATGGTCACAATGTACCTTATTAGAGCTATTTCTTCTAAAGCTGTGACTATGGATATAACAGAAATAGAAGTTTGAAGGAAGCAGTAATTCTCCCAGATAATTTTTATTCTTTTCCTTTGATTTGGCTCTATTATTCCAACCATTGAAGCAAAGTAGGGTAGTGAAAAAATCAGAAAATTACAGATTTTAAAGCAAGTTCTGTCATAAGTTACTGAAAGATGTTTGTTTAAAACATCTCGGATATGAACTTTGAAGAATATCAAGTTATATTCCTTAGAACTTCAGTTTGAGGATTTAAGAGATTTCTTGTTAAGCTACCACTAGTGGGACAGTTGGAAAGTACTTCTCACACAATGATTCTCACAGATAAGAATCAATATTCTTTTTGATGATGATAGGTTTTGTCATCTCTGTTTCTGTTAAAATATATTTTAGGAAATAAAAATGGCTCTTTATTCCTTGCACTTAGTTGCCCCCTGGGCTGTACCTATGGCATTGTGCAGTTTTTTGGCAATAGACCTGAGCTGGACCTCAGTGAGGGCAACCTTAGGACCAGATGAAGGAAGAACAGAAGCTGCAAATTCCCTTTCTTTCCTTTTGATGTTTGTAATCCTGCTTCTAAGACAGCAGAAAGAAGTACACAGCCAATTGAAAAAGCTTTTCCTAATTAAAAGGATTCTCTGTAGGGTCAAACAAGCCCTTCTAGAACTGCTGGCTCTGCTCCTCACTGTACAAAGTCCTCCTCCTTGTCAACAAAAGCTCTCCAATCCTATTTCCCTAACCACAAGTGGGGACCATGGAAATAAATGCACTATCTGCATAGAGATCAATGCCAATCGTTGTTATTATTATGTTGCTTTTAGTTTGTCTTTGACTTTCTAGTCAAAGATGTCAACTTCACTAATGTTTATTACATCTGAATTTGTAGAAGCACAATCCATACCTGAAATGTGCATGGCATATATATCAGAGAATTATCATATATCATAGAATGCATATAAATAGCACTAAACATGCACTACAAACCTACTTCACACTTACACATGTTCAAATTCACTATATATAAACCACAGTTCATAAGCAAGAAACAAAACACATGCACTTAACATACCACACATGCATCATCAAAGACCCCCTCTGGAAAAACCTACATAGACACTCATATCTTTGGTAATATGCTTTATGAACTGAGCTCTTCATACCAAGTCTCCATTGATCGGCTAGTATAATGAGTTACTCTGTCTACTCATGGACTAGCTGTTTCAGAAGCTTTTATGGTATATAGAAGAATAAGATTACATTGGTTCTTGTGACAAGTTCTAGACACCTGTGTTCTCCAAGTTAAAGCCATTCTTGGGCTTCTAAACTAGAGTAGAGCAGTCTCACTGAGCCCCATCTCTGTACATTCCTGATGCTTACTCTTTCTCTTGGTTTAGTCCTGTGCCCCAGGCAACATGCCCTCTTGGCAGATATTAATGACTCCTTAGCACTGGAATACTACCCAATACTTTAGCTTAAGATGGAAAATTCTCCTATCATGCCCTGGGTAGGTATCTCATTAGCTTGAGATGATGCTCTCTCCCAGGGAGCTCCCATTGCTCCTCCCTTAACTTCTGACTGCTAAGATCACCAGGGAGCCCATGCAAATTAAAAGAGTTCCCTTGTATACCTCAGGTGGGAGTGCCAAGAATAAAATGTATTGAGAGTAGATAGGATGGTGATATGTTATTGATGAAACTCTTCTAATTCAAATGAAGGAGCTCGCTTTTCTCTCAGTTACTGACTTCTAGTAATGTATTGGGTGTAAATGAACCACATTTTCTGTATCCATTCTGCTGTCATGGGACATCTGGGTTGTTTCCAGCTTCTAGCTATCACAAATAAGTCTTCTATGAACATAGTGGGACACGTACCCCTGTGACTGACATGGTAGGGCATCTTTTGGGTATATTCCCAAGAGTGGTATGCTGGATCTGACCCATAATTGTTCCTGTCTGAAAGAATTACGGGGATGGAAATGGAGAGGAGCCTGAGGAAAAGAAGATCCAGTGACAGGTCCAAAATGGGATCCATCTCAAGGGGAGGCCCCAAGACCTGACACTATTACAGAGGTTATGGAGCACTCACAAAAAGGGTCCTATCATGAGTGCCCTCTGAAAGACCAACAAGCGGCTGAGTCAGATGTAGATATTTGCACCCAACCAACGGATAGAAGTTGGTGAACCCTGTGGTTGAATTAGGGGAAAGATGGAAGAACCTGAGGAGGAGGGCAACTCTGTAAGAGGACCAGCAGTCTCAATTAGCCCAGGGTCCAGAGATCTCTCAGATACTGGAACACCAACCAGGCAGCATACACCAGCTGATATGAGGCCCCCAACACATATAAAGCAGAGGACTGCTAGGTCTGGGTTTAGTCAGAGAAGATCCACCTAACCCTCAAGAGACTGAAGGCCCCAGGGAATCTAGAGGTCTGGTGGGGTGGGGACATCCTCCTGGAGACAGGGGGGCAGGGAGGAGGTATGGGATGTGGAACAGTTGGAGGGTGGACCAGGAGGGGAATAAAATCTGTAGTTTAAAATTAATTAATTAATTAACTAATTAATTAATTGATGTATTGGGTTTACTAATAGGTATTTATTAAAAATACTTATCTACACCTAAAAATTGTTAAGTGTTAGATTTGTATCCCTAACTAATTGATTTTAATAAATTCTCTAGTATTTTCCTGAACACCTCTATCCTCAGAATCAAAGCATACTGACTGAAATATAAGATAATCACTTCTAAACCTGTGTTCCACTTTCCTTCATTAGTATGTACTCTGTCTCAACCCAGAAAAATTCTAACTTTTACACATATCACTTTTCTTCATACTCCTCAGATGAAATATATAAGACTGATTAAAATTAGGATCCTTATTTATCTTTATAATGATATGCCTGGCTTTCTATTATTAATTTTTGAATATCATACTAAGAAATAAAATCATTGTGACATTTTTATTTTTAAATATATATATGTTTGAAAAATATATGATTTTATAGGTATATAAAATTATACTTTGTTCTTATTGGCCACACCTCCTATCGCCCTTCTTCTTGTGTATTACTAGTACCCTTCTTCACTTCAAATAGACCCTCCTTTCTTTGTCATGTCATATATCCATTAGCCTCTTTCTTCTTTCACATATATTAATTTTAGAATTCTCTCTTCCCTTATTCTATTCAGAATCCACACTGAGTTTCCTTGTGGCCACCAGGTGGATAGAAGGCCTGTTCTTTCCTCATATTTTCACCAGCATTTATTGTCATTTGTCTTCTTGTTGACAGCCATTCTGACTAAGGTGAAATAGAATCTTCAATGTAGTTTTAATTTATGGGATTTTTAAGTTCTTTTTGTTGTTTTGTTTTTTTGTTTTGGGATTACTATATTGAGCATTTGTTCCAATATTTATTGGAATTTATGTTTCTTCCTTTGAGAATTATCCATTAAATTATTCATCACATTTATTAATTGGACACACTTTTTGTAGAGGTTGCTTAAGTTGGGAAATTTTTTTAGGCCTTAGATAATAATGGCCATTTGGAAATACAAGTGAGTATGACTTTCTCTCTTTCTGTAGCTGCTGCTTCACTCCGGTGCTTGCTTTCTTTGCTGTGGAGAGTTTTGGATTCCATCTGATCCCATATATCAGTTCATGAGATTAATTCTAGTGTTAATGAAGTCATCTTTTGGGCTGATGTCTTGAAGTGATTTGCCTGGTTCCCTCTAGAAGTTCCAAAGTTTCAAGGATAACATTCTAAGTTCATTCCTGTCCATAGTGAAAGATACATATGATATGTAATGTTACTCTTCTGTATGAGGCTATCTCTTTGCCCAGCAACATTTGTTGAAAATATATCTTTTCTGCATCTGTTTTGAATATATTTGTAAAAGATTAGGTGGCTACAGATGTTTTACTTCTGGATCCACTATTCTAGTAGAATTAGTCTATGCTTCAATTTTTCTGCTGTTTTGATACTATGTCTCAATAGTACTGTTGGTATTCTATCTGGACTCCACCCCCACAGTGACCTCTAAGCAGTCATATACGCTCCTCCCCACAGTTATCTGGCAACAGGCAGGTAGGCCTGGCCCACTATAAAAGGGGCTGTTTGCCCCCTCCTCACTCTCTTGACTCTCTTTTCTCTTACTCCTGCTTCTCTCCCTTACCTCTTGCCCCCTCTCTCCCCATTCTTTTCCCCCATCTCTCCACGTGGTCATGGCCTGCCTTACTTCTCTACTATCTCCTACTCTCTGCCTTTGTTTGCCTCTACTACTCTCTTAACTTCCCTCCACATGCCCTAAATAAACTCTATTCTATACTATACTGTCCTGTGGCTCATCTCTCAGGGGGAAGGGATGCCTCTTGTGAAGGATGTCAGTGGAAGTTTTGAGGGAATTGCATAGAGTCTTTCACTTACTGACAGAAATACAGTCACCTTCACAGTATCAATGACATCATTCTATGAGCACAATTCAATTCTCACTTTAGAAGTCTTTCATCTTCTAGGTTAGGTTTCTTCCTACATATTTTGAAACAATTATGAATGGGGATTTTTTTTCCTGCTTTCCCCAAAATTTTATTACTGGTCTATACAAAAGCTTTTTATTTGCATGTTGATTTCTTTCTTGCTACTTGGCTAAACAGGTTTTTCATGTCGGAAAGTGTTCTGGTGAAGTCTCTTCTGAGGTCTTTTCAGTATAGCATTGTTTTATCTGTAATTAAGGATTACTTGATTTCTTCTTCTCCCACTGGTATTTCTTTTATTTCTTCCTTATATCTTATTGTTTAAGAATTCAAATACTACTACACTGAGCAAACTTAGAAAGGACACATTTGTATCATTCTTGATTTTAGAGGAGATAATTCCAATTTTTTCCTCATTCGGTACAGCACTGGCTGCGGGTTTGTCATGTAGATCCCTTCAAGAATTGAATTATGTTTGTTCTAACTATGTTTCTTTGAGGATTTTGTCCTGGAGGGATGTTGGAAACTCTTAAAGACATTCTGTCTATCTATTTCAATAATTATGTTCTCTCTACTTTTAGGTTTATTTACATGCTGCATGACATTTATTAATTTGTGTGTAGTAAAACATTGTTGTGCAGATAGGAAGAAAGAAAGTTGGTTATGGCTTATGCTCTTTGAGCATTTTTTTTATTTATTTAGTTTGTAAGAATTTTATGGAAAAATTTTGCATCTGCTGTTACCTGCAGATAGTGGCCTGGTTTTCTTTGTGTCCATGTCTGTATCTACTTTGGGTATCAAAGTAATAATGGTATCACTGAAAAATTGGTGAGGTTTATTTCACTTAGAGTTTATAGAGCAGCTTAGAGAATTTCAGTGTTAACCCTTAAAGTTTTGGTCAGATTTAAACATCAGTCTTTCCAGTGTTGGACATACCTATGCTACTGTTTCCATCTCTGGCATGTTATGGATCTGTGTGTTGTTTGTATTTCTCCAAGGTAATGTTGGTAGGTTCCAGAACCTGGTTTCAAATCATTCCCAAATGATCTTCTATATTTCATTGTTGCATGTTGTAGTATTGCCTTTTTTACTATAATTTTCTTAATTTTCTTAATCTTCTATTTCTTTTGGATAATTTGGATGGGGTATTTCAATCTTGTTTGTTTCTTTCAAAGATATGAGTTACTTTTTGATTATTTTTATGTGTTCTTTTAGTGTCTATTTCATTAATTTCTGCCTTGATGCTCATTATTTATTTCTTGTCACCTAATTCTTTGGATTATGACTCCTTCTTGATTTTTCTAAGATTTTGGTATAAGCAATGTACTGAATAGTTTTATGTCAACTTAACACTAGCTAAAATCATGTGAGAGGAGGAATCTTCAATGAAGGAAATGTCCCCATAATAACAAGCTATACACAAGCCTGTGAAGCATTTTCTTAATTCATGATTGATGGTGGAGGGACTATCACATTGTGTCTCGTGCCATCTCTGAGTTGGTGCTCCTGTGTTCTATGAGAAAGTTCTATACGTGAGCCATGAGAGCAAGCAAGAAAGCAGTACTCCTCCATGGTCTCTGCACCAGCTCCTGATTCCAAGTACCTGCCCTACGTGAATTCCCCTCCTAGTTTCTTTTGATGATGAACTATGATGTGGAAGCATAAGCCAAGTAAATCCTGTACTCTTCAAGGTACTTTTGTCATGCTGTTTCATCACAGGAATAGTATCCCTAGCAAAAGTAATAAGTTGCTTACTTGAGGTACCCTAACATTTTTAATATACATACTCATCACTCTGAATTTGTGCTTTAACTGATTTGGCCATAGGAGAGATGTTTTGAGAAGTTATATAATTTTCTTCTCTTGATTATAAATTTCTCCAGAATTTCCTGTCTGATTTCCTCAATGATACATTATTCATTCGAGGTTGTATTGCTGGACTCCGACATGGTGGCAAATGCCTTAAATCTCAGCCTTCAGGAGGCAGAGGCAGGAATGTTAAGGATTTTAAAGCCAACCTGCTCTATATAATAAGCTCCAGGCCAGACAGCACAAAAATAAATAAATACATTAATAAATTAATTAATTTTTAAAAAGACCCTTTTGCTTTTATTTCTGTACCTGAGTTTCTATAGTTTGATTTGTTCTTAGTTCCTAGTTTTATTCTGTTTTGGTCTGATATAATATAAATTGTTATCTTGATTCTTATGCATATGTTAAAATGTGTTATGTGGACAATGACTAACCTTTACTTGTTTTAATTATATACTTTATACATGATTTTATACATTGTATTCAATATAAATAAAATGGCATTCAATTGCCATCGTACTGTATTTCTCTAAAAGGTGATGAAATACACAAACTTTACATAAAGTATATTTTTCTCTTGAGCCAAAAATATTCTTACTGTCTACCTAAGGATTCTTTAAGTATAGAATTATGAAATATGTCTATTTTAATGTATCTGCAACATGTAGTATGAGATGCACAAACTTTTTTTCCACTACCACTGGTATAATAACAAACTTTAGACCATCCAGACTTCAATAAATAAGTTTGAAGTATGAACAAGAAAACAGTAACATACCTGGAATATCCACATACTCTAAGGCTGAGTCCACCAACTATTCTGGCCTGCCTTTGACAATATATATTGGCTGAGTCATTTTGGGTGTGATGAGGGTCAAAAATATCTCAAGACAATATGTGAGGGATAATAGATCAATGGACAATACAATGTGTCCATTTTCCTTTGTTTCTCAAAGGAAACTACTATCTAGATGACAAGGAAAGAAACGGGAAGTGAACAAAAGTTATAAAGATGGTGTCACTGGAATTTGTTAGGCTAGCTTTAGATGAAAGAATAAATGTTCTCTCATGGACAAACATCTCACAAAACCATACCAAAGTTTGCTCAACAGAGACTACCTAATTTGAACCAGTAGTTTGAAACATGAACTTCAATATTATAGGGAGACTGTAATAAATCAGCAAATTCAGCTGAAACAGACTTTGTCCTTTGAGAAATATAAAGATTATGCGAGATCCCAAGTATTCTAGACAAAGGCAGGATGGATGGCTGAGAGTAGCAATGTGTAGGCTCTATGCATTGCTCCACAATGAGGAACTTCACAGCAAAGCAATGCAATCTTCACAGAGTACTGGGGCATGAGGAAGGGGCTTATAGAATGGAGAGAGTTATAAGGTTTTGGGGTGGCAGTGTTTTTCATTCAAAAGTCACAGCCTGCAAGAGGGCAGAAAACTGATTTCATATAACAAACCACAAAGTAGGCATGAAAACACACAACCTGGAAATGTCTCCCTCTGTAGGAAGATAAAAGAATAGTGGAACCTATCTTAAATAATGGCACAGATTGAGCCAAAGTTTGGTGAGGATTTTTTTGTTTTGTTTATGTTTCTGTTCTGTAAGCCATCAGAGACAGCACTGAACACCTCCAGGCTCTTCACTAGTTCAACTCTTCATTCAGTTTTCATGCTAGAATTAAGTAATTTCTATAAGAAAAACAGGATTCTAAAGTAGGAGGAGCAGAAAATCATTTCCCTTTTCATTGTTTCCTGGTATTTCCCTTCTAGCCAAAGAAGCTGATTTCTGTTTTTAAATCATAATCTCCTGGCCTGATGTAGTAGAAGAAACATGGTTTACCCTTCCTTGGTCATAATGTGTGGATGCCATAAAAACCTGTCATTATCTCTATACACCTGCCCACTTGCCTTTCTCTTGTGATATGTGATTCAACCTCTGAGGGTGGCCTGCCTCTTTGCAACCTCCAGAGATGGTGCAATCAAAGCCTAGCCACTCCTGTGTAAAGCACATCAGGGGTCCATCTCCTTAACCTGCCATCCAGATGGACTAGAATATTCACTGGAGGAAAAGCGGAACCAAGTCCATTAGAAGAGAGCAGACAGAGGTCTCAGGGGTTCCTCAAAAGAAAACAAGAAACTAAATACATTTGAAAACTAAAGTGCAGTGTAAATCAATACTTTTGAGCTTACAGCTCAAGGTTATTCATTCAGCCAAGACCTCTTGCACATTTCAAGTTTCTTTGCTTGAAGTTCAAAGAGTTCATGCATTTGAAATTTAGAAGAAGAAAAAAGGTCAAATTTTACATTTTCACAGAAGGTGGTATACCTTTGGAGTAATCATTATTTAGGATTGTATGTTTTGTACCATTTACTCTGAACTTTACGTTTATTCTGCTTTGTCCCAGACTTGGTGGGAAAATTGGAATGTTTCACTGTGTTCCAGAGCTTATAATGGTTAAGCATATCCATCTCTTTGGGATGCCTAAACCCTATCTTTCTTGTAATAAGTCAATTTTAAGTCATATGCTTTATTTGATTTATCATGACTTGCTCTTTCAAGTGAAAAGAGCCTTGAGAACATGGGCAGAATAAATATTCTTCTGTGGATAGGAACAAAGATTTCCCAGGCCAGAAATCAGCCCTCGCCCTGCTCCCAGAGCCTTTCTGATATCTGGAAGTACACTTTCTGGGATAATAACATTCTAGCATATTTCACCTCCTAAAATCTTAACAGATGAGGTTTTTCAGAATAGCAATAACTAGAAAAAGAGATGATATGAAATGAAAGCATGAGAGTCTTGCCTTAAAGACAGAGTACCAGGGATTAAACTGTGGTTTTGAGTGACTCTTAGAGACAATGAGCTCTGCAGGAAAAGAGCTCAGTAGCTTGATATGCCAGGGTAGGTTGATACCCATAGCTCCCTCCTCTTCTCAGAGGAAATAGGGATAGTATATGTGAAAGGATTGGGAAGACAGAGGTACAGTTTTGATGTAAACTGATCAAATTAATTAATAGGAAAAATAAATAATAATATAAAACAAACAGGAACTAATGGCTAAGGCTTTGCCTCCTGGACTTAAGTTAGCAATGAATCAGCTAGATAGACCTCAGTTTCTTTATCTATAAAACAAGAATGGACATTGTACTTGCCTTGTCACATTTTGAGTGATAACTAAGCTGCAAATACATGAAACCAGTAATTGGTAACTAGTACCTGAATAACGCCATCATTTTACCTATCAGTAGAATCCACACATGCATCTAAGCCAGTAAAGCACTGTACAGTAAAGTTTTTAATATGGGCAAAAAACCTAGGACTATTCTGTGGCCAAAAATGAAAATGACAGTAGTCCAAGAGAAATGAGATGATCTAGAGACAAAGGTAGCATATCAAAAGCTAGGTTTAACATTTAAACACTATTAGACTAGTGGTTGGAAAACCTGAGGTGTCAGCCATATGTCACAAGATTTTGATGAATAACAATGGACTTATTTTTGTCAGTCTGATCATCTACTAAATATCCTGTCTCCTAGAATTGTTATAAGTTTTAACAATTTAACAATAGACAATATCTTGAAAATTTTTAACACACAATCAAAATAATTGCAATAGCTAATATTTTTTAGGAATTGAATTTTTAAGAACCTGGTAATTTTTACAAACTCTTTTTCATACAAATAAATGTATCATTTAGAATATTGCTATAGAATAATGCCATAATTCTCCAACATTAAACAGATGAGTTCTTATCTTAAATGTCATGTAGAAGGCTATGAGGGTAATGCACTAGCATTTCAATGTATACAGTCTGTCCCCAAACCCTAGACTCCATAACTTCTATAACTTGTCTGTAAGGGATTAATTCACTAACTGACAGCAAAGTATGTGCAGAGCATAAATACTGTGGTGCTATACATCAACCAGAACAATGAAAATTCAACTCTGAGCATGAGCAACAATATCAATACAGTTGCCCTGTAAGTTCCCTTTTGTTACTTTGGAAGAATAACAAACAACTACCATGTCAGATGATAGAAGGTGAAGAGGGTGAAATAGTGCTAGCTCCTCATTATGCATTGGAGAATTCAAGCAGCCAAAATATGCAGGGAAAATTTTGTGTCTCTATTAAATATGCAGCCAGCTTTTCTTTTCTTGTCATTATCCCTTCAGCAACAACATGACAATTATTTGCAGAATACTGCATTGTGTTAGACATTACAAGCACTTGGGAGATGATTTAAAGTACACAGGAGATTATATAGATTATACATAAATACTATTATTATGGAAGGGGCTTGTACATCTGCAGACTGGAGTATCACCAGCAAGTTTGAACCTTGCTATTCCAGGTAAGCTCTGTTCACCTAGTAACTAACCTTATAGAAGAGATTTCATTATCCCAAATTCTCAACCTTTAGCTGTAAAATCAGAGATCCAAGCCCTCATAGAAAATTTAATGTGTCTTTTATAGAATTATTCAGCGATGGACATGGGAATTACAGTTTGTTAGTGAATTAAGTTTTTTTTCCTGATTTTCTAATGTATGTAGCTGTCAAGTGAGACTACCCTGTAATTTATCAAAGACTCAGATAATGTTTTCAATATAATAGATTTATCTTCTCAATAAGAAAGGTCAGTTTCCTCGGATTCTAACAACAACTAAAAGTATCCCTCTAATAAGACCCTTAAAAATAATATATTTTACCTACCTGTCATCTAACTTTCCATTGTTGAATTTTCTCATAAATAAAAAACAATTACATAACTACTTAGAAAGCAAGAATGCAAAATGCTGACTCCATTGTTTGAAAGCGGCAAGAATCAATGGGATTCAGAAATTTTATCACTTATGTCCCCTGGTATCTACAGAGGCAGGAAAGTACCCACCTATAACTTTGATTCAACTACCTAGAACAAGTGACTTTACTTCGTTTGAATGACTACAAAACCCAGTAATTTACTTTAAGTTCCTGTTAGCTTTATAGTGTGGTAGACTCATGTACAAACAAGTCTTCTTAAGTAACATGCTTTGCATCACTTACATGCAGAGCCAGTGAGGTAAATATGCTGGAGAGACCACCAACCACAGACATTTTGCCCATGTGAAGCATAATAGTTGGATTAAGTATGTTTATGTTTTTTTAATAATAAATGGAGGTCTGAAGCACTCAAACAGTTCCCTCACTGTCCTAAATTAAAATGTGATTGAGTCTGTAGTAGAAAAAAAGTGTAGATAGGTTCATGGGGTTCTGATTAACCTTTTAATGGTCCATTCCTTTGTTAACACAGTATAGGATTCAAGAGTTAAGAATGAGGTTCAAAACCCAACTCCATTTCTCTGAGCAGCAACTTGTGACACATTACACAACTTTCTAGGAAATAATTTTCTCGAAAATAAAGAGATTACAAAAAATAAGGAAGTTGGAGATATGGCCTAAAAGTTAAGAAAACTGCCTGCTGTTTCAGAAGAGAAAATTTTGATTTCTACCTACATGGCAGTTTACAATTGTCTGTACCTCTAATTCCAGTGGATCCAACGCCTTCTTCTGGCCTCTGCAGGTACTGCACAAACATGGGACACATACATAACGTGCAGAAAAAAATGTCCATACATCTAAAAATAAACAAGTAAATTTTATTTATTAAAATCAAATAAAGAGCTTCATAGAATTTTTGGAAGAAAAACACAAGTTAGAGAATTAAGTCACCTAAATTCCTATATATGCCCTAGGAGATACAGTAATAAAATAATTGTGTTGAAAACTAAATTTTACCAAGCCATAAAGCAGATGTGTGTACCTGGCCAAATGTAAGACTACTTTCCAGATGGAAATAGAAAATACACCTTCAAAAGGGAAGCAGCATTTGCTTTGAAGCTTAAAGAAAGTATTGAATGCTAAAAGCAGAGTTGGCCTCAGGATATTTGGGGTAAGAAATGGCTTGAATAATAGAGTATATGATACATTTCAGATAGAGTTTGTGTTAGCTGACTCAGTTGTGAGGTTGGAGATGATGAAATATTAGCTAAAATTGATATGACACATGGAAAGTCTTGTCTAACTGAATGTCTCATTATTTCTCAAAATATCCATGTACCTCTCCATCTTACACATGAAAAACAGTAGTCAAATTTCAGGTAGCATTTAACAAGGCTATGACCATGATAAGTTAGCTGCTGTTCAATGTATAATCTCCTAAACTCTAGACTTAGCTATTTTCATAATAGCAAGTGACAACACTAAAATTCTAAGGAATCCTAGTATTAAAGGGGACATTGAGAAAAGCTAAGGTTTGGCACCATATAGCAAGGTCAGACTCCCTGGAAAGGAGGCCCCAGACAACTATGGATTGAATGTATAGTCTCCAATGCAGTGGATACCCAGGATATTGGAAAAGCCAGAATTGTGAAGTGATCCCACGTGTGGCTTAGAACTGACTTGAACATATAGGACAAGCCGTGTATGAATGGCAGACCTAGAGAAGTGGAGCTACCCAAGCTCCTTGAAGATCAAAAGACAATGAGTCCAAATGATCAGATATTGGGCTGTAAGGTTTGGACCTACACTGCTGGACTTTGGTTTTGCTCAAGTACATTTGTTTTTACTCCTTGGTTTTCCTCTTTTGTAGTATGATATTTTTAAAATATTCATATTAAAGCTAAATGATTTTAAATATATTACTCATTCTGAATTTTACAGGATCCCACAGATAAGAGACTTCAGATATTTTCAAGAGATTTTGAACTTTAAAAGTGTTTAAATTTTTAAAGGATTGGGAAGCTTGTAAATTTACAGCATTTTCTATATTGTATTTTAAGCACAAGATATAGGAAATAAACCAGAGAAAAGCTCTGTTTTAATAGTGATATATTCTTGTGTCAAATGTATACGGAGTTGATTGTATTGATCAGTTTTAGTCAACTTGACATGAATTAGAGTCAGTTGAGAAGAAAGAATTGTCTCTTCTGAGATTTGCCTCCCTCAAAATGGCCTGTGGGCTTGTCTTTGGGGAATCTTCTTGAGTAATGATTTATGTGGAAGAGCATAGCCCATTGTGAGATGTACTACACTGGAGAAGGTGGTCCTAGGTTGTATAAGAAAGGTAATTTTGCAAGTCATGGAGTGAGTGTTCCTCCATGATTTCTGCTTTAGGATCTGTTTGTTGATTTCTGCCTTGAGTTCTTGCCTTAACTTCTTTCAATGATGGACCATGATATGGAAATATAAGTCAAATAAACCCTTTCTTACCAAGTTCTTTTTGACTGTGGTGTTTTTCACAGACAGAGAAAGTAAACTAAAATACCAGTAGATTACATATTTTATCTGAGATATGCAAAGGTGGTCCTAAGTGATCCACTTGAAAAACACAACAATAGCATCCCAGTTTATGCTTATGCTGTTGTTCATTCTAATTCTGTTGCCCTTTAAAAATTGTATCTTCCAAATATATGTGGCCTACTCTTGTACATATGTGTGTATGTGTGTGTGTGTATATGTATATATGTTGTGTGTATGTATATATGTATATGTATATACCAGCACTCCACAAAGAATGACTGTTGGGAAACATTTTCATCTTAACATTGATTCTTGTATCCAAGAGGACATATTTCTGTGTTAAAATTGAGTGTTTAAAAACCATTGAAGAAACACTGTGATGACATAGGATTTATATAGGTTTATTACTCTCCTCTCGCTATATATATTTAGACTAGACTAAAAGACCACCAAGTCCTGCTACATAACTACTGCCTTCTAGATTTTCCAAATTTAGATGTCATTAATTTGTTCTCCCTTTTATTTGTGCTATAAATGGAAAGGTAAATTCAAAGGCTTAACTGTATCAAGTCATATGTTTAGAAAGCTTCACAGGAGGTGTTGATGCCTCATTTACATCACATCAGGAGGCTCATAATGTGACATAAGGTCACTATGTGATGCTGAGATTAATCTCAGTTAAGCTACTAAAGGAGCTCCCCACTGAACCTAACTTATACCCCTCATGACTAACAAGTCATAAGTAAAGTGATAAACTTGTATAATATTTACTTTATGAGAAAATTCAAATAATTTTGATACACTATTTGATAATGACTTTCTGAAATGATCATTATACTAGGATGTATTAAATGGCCATTATTAAGTTCAATCCCTCTTTTGATATTTGTATAAAAGATATTTGCTCAAAACACAGGTATCTTGTTACATTGAAATGAAAATGTATTATGAAATCAATTTGTTTTTACTTCATTTACTTTTCCAGATATTATTTAAATTAATGGGGCTCATTATGATAATTACATACAAATATATCATACCTGTTGGTCTTGTCCCCCATATTTCGATTTTGTAATTCTCTCCATCTCCACTTTCATCCTCACCCAGGACTCTTCTCTGTCCCAAGACAACCTGTTAATTTCTTTCTGCTCTCCTTACTGTCACCATTCTCCATTTCTAAGCACTCCAACTACATACTGCTAAATGTTGCCTTACTGACTGCACACATGAGTGAAAAATGTTTTATCCCACTTCATCTAACTTGTTTCACAATACTCCGTCCCTCCCATTCTGTCAATAGAGACATAGGTTAATATTTTCTACTCTTCTTTAAATTATCAACTTTTCTGTCCTTCCAACTAGGATAGTGTGAGAGGAGGTTTCAGAGACAACTGTAAGGGTCTTCTCCAGTGCAGTAAGAGTAAAACTTGCATGATGACAGGAGTAGCCACATAGGAAAAGTAGGGACAACTCCATTGGGTGTCAGTGAAGTTGAATAGGGAAGCTGGTCTTCTCTGGTCCATATGGCATCGGGGTCCTCTTTACTTTGGAGTACAAATGAAAACCATCTAAAGCAGAGCATTTAACTTGGATTCAGAGACAACATAATATGTGCATGTTTAAGGACCATAGAAATTTACTCAACCTGGCAAGATTCAAAATACCTCACCTGAAACAAAGAATTAATATACACCAGCACCAATGCAAAAGAAATATTTAAAGTGAGTAATAAATGTTTTATAGCAGTTATTTATCCATTATCTACAAGGGTTGAGGAAAAGGTTCAGTTGGGAGAGTATGAAGCAGTGAATTTGGTCCCTAGAACATATGTAAAAAGCCAAGCACAGTGCAATGTTTGCAATCTCTGCTTGCAAAGCAGAGAAAAGATCTCCGGAACTCCTTGGCTAGCCAGTCTAACTAAATCAGAAAGTCCCAAGTTCAATGAAAGGTCCTATCTCAAAAAAGAAAGGAAAAAAAAATACCTCAGAGCTCCCAGGGACTAAACCACCAACCAAAGAGTACACATGGTGGGACTAATGGCTCCAGCAGCATATGTATAGTAGAAGATGGCCAAGTCAGTCATCAATGGGAGGAGAGGCCCTTGGTCCTGTGAAGGTTCTGTGCCCCATTGTAGGGGAATGCCAGGGCCAGTAAGCAGGAGGGGGTGGGGTGGCAGGCAATAGGAGGGGGAAGGCAACAGGAGTTTGTTCTTGTTGGTTTTTTTTTTGTTTTTTGTATTTGTTTTTTACTTTGTTTTGTTTTGTTTTTGGATGGGAAACTGGGAAAGGAGATATCATATGACATGTAAATAAAGAAAATATCTAATAAAAAAAGTTAAAAAAAAATAGCAAAACAAGAAATTGACAAAGACACCAAATGTCTAGCTTTGGCCTCAACATAAAGTGTATACAATATACATTTACTCCCATGAGCGTGTGTGCTTGCACACACACAAACACACACACACACACACACACACATACACATACACACACACACACACACATACACACACACACACACACACACACACACACACACACACACACTGAAATCTTCCACAAAAGGAAATAAGTAGAAACTAATAGATTGAAAAAAATCTATGTAAATCTCTAAGAAAATGAACCAAAGCGATCAATATCAAGGCAGGAAACAATCCCCTTAAAAAAATAAAGATAAATAAAATACTTAAAACCACTGAAAATATGATCCTTTATGTGAAGGGGAAATTAGTTAAGTGGCAATGGAATCTGGATGTACTTAGTATTTTTCAAATGCTAAAAACAAAAGCAAGAAAAACAATCACTCATCAATAATGGTAAGATCAAGATATTCTTGGTTGAAGAATCAGAACAACATCACTGCCAAGTTGTCCTTTAAAAAAATGACTAAAAGAGGTCTCTCATTAGAAAGGGAATGATAATAAAGAATATCTGGCAAGCTGGTAAAGAGACAAGATTACTGAAAATAGGATTTTCATTGATTACAATAAGCTTTCATTCTGAGTTTCTGAATTGTGCTTATCTGTCACTGCAAAACCCAGTATCATTCAATGTGGTTCTACGTGTTTGTAGGGAAAATAAGTACAACAGTTTTGAGTTGGAGGAGATAAAAAGATGTGAAGGGATGAGAGGTTTGTATATTTCAGCTGAAATGGTAAAATGATGCTAATCAGCTTGTAATAAGTCGTGTGTCAATAACCATCCTTAAGTCATTTGCTAACAGTGCCACACAAAGATGCCCACTTTCTAAAGAACTAGAAAACTAAGAATTTAAGTCTAAACAAAAGCTATGTCATTCATTAAAAATGAAAAACAAAAAGAAGCCCTAGCTTTCATCACAAGTTACAAGGAAACAGAGACAGACAGACAGACAGACAGACAGACTGAGACAGAAATGAGTTGGTAGGTTAAATAAGAATGGTCCCCCATAGGCTCATATGTATGACTGCATAGTCATCAAGGAGTAGCACTATATGAGAATTGGGTGGTATAGTCTTGTTGAAGGAGGTTCCACTGGGGTGGGCTTTGAGAATTCAAAATGCCAATGCCAAGCCTATTCTTTTCTTCCCAATACCTGCAGATCTTAATATATAGAATTCTCAGGTACTTCTTCAGTACCAGGTCTGCCTATGTACTGTCATATTTCCCACTGTGATTATAATAGACTAAACCTCTAAAACTATAAGCAACCCCCAATTTAATGCTTTTTTTTTAAAGAGTTGCCTCATGGTCATTGTGTCTTTTTGCAGTTACATAATACTACTGACTAAGGCAGAAATCAAACAAACAAAATCAGAGCTAAAAGTAGAAATAAAATAAAAAGCAAGGAACCTTTACATATTGATGATTCCTTGATAGATCAATGTTTTAAATATTCCAATTAAAATGTAAAGATTAGTAGAATAATTTATAAAATTTGTCTAAACATTGATTTCTTTTCAGGGATCTGTCCTTAATATAACAACTGAAAGGGGTTAAAAGTGAAAGAACGGAAGACGAGTACCTGAGGATGACATCATTCAGTGTAGACAGGATAATCACATACATCAGATGACTTTTTTTCTTTTATTTTATTGAATATTTTATTTACTTACATTTCAAATGGTATCCCCTTTCATGACCCCCCTCACAAAAAACTCCCTATCCCACACTTCCTCCTCCTGCTTCTATGAGGGTGTGCCTCCCCCCACACACCCATTCCTGCCTCCCAGTCCTCACATTCCCCTACACTGTGGCATTGAGTTTTCATCGGACCAAGGGCCTCTTCTCCCATTGATGCCTGGCAAGGTCATCCTCTGCTACATATATGGCTGGAGCCATGGATCCCTCCATGTGTACTCCTTGGTTGGTGGTTTAGATCCTGGGAGCTCTGGTTTGTTGACATTGCTGTTCTTCCGATGGGGTTGCAAACCCCTTCACCTCCTTCAGTCTATTCTCTAACTCCTCCATTGGGGACCTGTGATAAGTCCAATGGTTGGCTATGAGCCTCTGCCTCCTTATACGTCAGGCTCTGTCAGAGTATCTCAGGAGATAGCTATATCATGCTCCTGTCAGCAACCACTTCTTGGCATCCATAGTAGTGTCTAGGTTTGGTGAATGCTTATGAGATATATCCCCAGTGAGGCAGTTCCAGAATGTCTCTGTATTTGCTCCCATGAGTATTTTGTTACCCTTTCTAAAAAGGACCAAAGCATCAACACTTTGGACTTCCTTCTTCTTAGGCTTCATGTGGTCTGTGAATTGTATCTTGGGTATTTGGAGCTTTTGGGCAATATACACTTATCAGTGAGTGCATAACCATGTGTGTTCTTTTGTGATTGTGTTACCTCACTAAGGTTGATATTTTCTAGTTCCATCCATTTGCCTAAGAATTTCATGAAGTCATTGTTTTTAATAGCTGAGTAATACTCCATTGTGTAAATATACCACATTTTCTGTATCCATTCTTCTGTTGAATGGCATCTCTGAAAAAAGAAATCAAAGAAGATATCAGAGATGGATAGATCTCCCATGCTCATGGATTGGCAAGATTAATATAGTAAAATATCTTGCCAAAAGCAATCAACAGATTCAATGCAATCCCCATCAAAATTCCAACTCAATTCTTCATAGAGTTAGAAAGAGCAATTTGCAAAATCATTTGGAATAACAAAAAAGAAAAAAAAAACAGGGTAGAAAAACCTATCCTTAATAATAAAAGAGCTTTCAGGGAAATCACCATCCCTGACCTCAAGCTGTACTACAGGGCAATAGTGATAAAAATGCATGATATTGGTACAGAGACAGGTAGTAAGGTCAATGGGATAGAACTGAAGACCCAGAAATATGTCTACATACCTATAGTCACTTGATCTTTGACAAAGGAGCTAAAACCATCCAGTGGGGAAAAGACAGCATTTTTAACAAATGGTGCTGGTTCAACTGGCAGTCAGCATGTAGAAGAATACAAATCAATCCATTCTCATCTCCTTGTCCAAGTCCAAGTGGATCAAGGACCTCCACATAAAACCAGATACACTGAACCTAATAGAAGAGGAAGTGGGGAAGAGCCTCACATATAAGGGCACAAGGGAAAAGTTCCTGAAAAGAATACCAGTGAATTATGCTCTAAGACCAAAAATTGACAAATGGGACCTCATAAAATTGCAAAGCTTCTTTAAGGAAAAGAACACTGTCAATAGGAAAAAACAGCAACCAACAGATTAGGAAAAGATCTTTACCAATCCTACATCTGATAGAGGGCTAATATCCAATATATACAAAGAACTCAAGAAAATAGATTCCAGACAATCAAGTAACACTATTAAAAATGGAGTACAGAGCTAAACAAAGAACTCTCAATTGAGGAAACTCAAATGGTTGAGAAGCACCTAAAGAAATGTTCAACATCCTTAGTCATCAGGGAAATGAAAATCTAAACAGTCCTTAGATTCCACCTCATACCAATCAGAATGGCTAAGATCAAAAACTCAGGTGACAGCAGATGCTGGCAAGAATGTGCAGAAAAAGGAACACTCCTCCATTGCTAGTGGGATTGCAAGCTGGCACAACCACTCTGGAAATCAGTCTGGCAGTTCCTCAGAAAATTGGCCATAATATTACCTGAGGACCCAGCTAAACCACTCCTATGCATATACGAAAAGATGCTCTAACATATAACAAGGACACATGCTCCACTATGTTCATAGCAGCTTTATTTATAATAGCCAGAAGCTGAAAAGAATCCTTGGTGTCCTTCAATCAGATGACATTTAACAGATTGAATGAAAATAACAGAATGAAATCATGAGTGATGTGCAGAGAAACTATAAAAAAATATCTGAAAGGCATTATGTGCCAACCAAAGGAAAGAAGAAAAGAAAAGAAAACATAGCAAGCTTTAGAAATTCTAATTATTGCTAAGGAAACAGCCAGAGTACTTGAAAATAAATAATATCAACACTCATGAAGAAGTTGAATATCAGATTGGCATTGACTCATGAAATCTACAGGTAGTTTTTATTTTCTGGGAAGGGAAGAGCAAACATATAATCCTCTTTGCATCTGGACACTAGTAAGTCAAAGTAACTCTGGGGACACATAGCACATTGTTATAGGTGCTACCACACACTATGAGGTTCAGATTCAAGGTCAAGCTGGGGAAATCATATTTTATTTATTATTGTATTGCAGACTCCAGATGCTAGAAAGATTTTTTAAGGGGAGAGCATGTTCCTTACGTACCTTCTTATTTCTTTATTTAAAAAGTTATATATTTTCAAATAATAAATAATTAATTTCTAAAATGGAAGTATTTTTTTCAAGTAGTAGAAAATATAAATGAAA
This sequence comes from Mastomys coucha, assembly GCF_008632895.1. Taxonomy (NCBI): domain Eukaryota; kingdom Metazoa; phylum Chordata; class Mammalia; order Rodentia; family Muridae; genus Mastomys; species Mastomys coucha. Next base: position 17,709,467 of record NW_022196905.1, read on the forward strand.
TAATTTATCCCAGAATCAACAGGAATAATAGACACTCAGAGACAGTAATCACAAAATCACAGAAAAACTTATTTAGTAGCAGGGTATTAAAAAGGGTCAGCTATAATCAGGATGGTCATATCTGCTTCAACGCACGTTTTTTAAAGTTTAGGAAGAGAAAAATAGATTAAATTGACAAAATGCAGCATGCAATGATGACTGTACCTGACGGGTAGAGTGGCATTTTGACTCCACTGCTTTTATTTGGGCTTAAGGACATGTGGTAAATAGTATTAAGGGGTAATTATTTTAATTAATTTCCTTGTGGTTTCATTAATGCATGTACGAAAATCCAGGCTGAGATTAAAAGCAAATTGTATGATATTATATGAAGGTTAAATGTTAAGAAGTTTGAGGTATGTAGCCAGTAATGGCTACCTGATAATTGGTACTCTTAGAGTAATAAAAGATAGAGAATCATCCACAGTACAGAGTTTTGCCTGACTCATTAAGAAAATATAAAAGTTGCAAAAAAATCAGCTTCCACTGTATAAAATTGTCCACAAGAAAGACTAATGCAGTAATCTATGCTGTATAGAGCAGCAACACAAATGCATAGAAAGCAAAATCAAACTTAATGGTAATTATGAATATCCTTTTAGAAAGGATGTGCCTTGGGTTGACAGCTTAGATTCAGCTCTGTAACATCAAATTAATTCCCTGCATCTCAGTGACTTAGAGAATCAACACACATTTCTCTCTCATGGTATAGGCTGCTCTGATTATCCTTTTCTGAGAGTCCAGGCTTCAAGAACCAACAATGTGGATGCATTTCTATCAGCACAAAAAGAAAACAGAGAGCATGTCAGAACCATAGGTCTTAAGGTCACTGCTTTGGTGTAGCAATGCCATTTCTGGTCATATGTTCTCAGTTAAATTACTGTCTACCATTAGTGGAGCAGTGGCAAGCAAATATGTCATGAAATTTAAGATTATTCACACTCAATTCATGTTTACATATTTTTGATAACTGTTATGCCTGAGGAAGTGATTTTATAGGAAAACTATATAATTAACACACATATTCACATATAAGTTAGACAATCATTTGCTAAATATGTAATACAAAATTCTCATTACTTAGTGACCAAACCTTCTTTTCTTATCATTGTTTAAGTGATCATTTTACTAACAACTATTTATTTTCTTAATGACACATGGTTCAGGGTTCTGCCTCTCCTCTGGCAGTGTCTGGATGTCACCAACACTCCACTTAGGGAAGGTCCAGGGTGAGGAATCCTCAGTCCATGTTTCTCTTCAGGGCATCAGAGTGCAGCTGCATTCCAGGCAGAGGGGAAAGTGAAGTCTGGGACAGGCAGGATTCTTGTTCAGGTGAAAATGAGTGCCTAATGCTGAAGGGTCAAAAGAAGAGAAAAGGCCTTCTTTGAGAATCTTAGTGTCACAGCTACTTCAGGTGAAGAAGGCCTTCTTCCCACGGGTTCTGATGAAGCAGCTTATTCATATTTCTTCACTGGGGGTAGATGTGCGCACATAGTCTTTATTCAGGGAAAAGTAGGGGTTATATAACTTTGAGGAAAGGTATGAGAATATCTAGGAAGTGAAGGCCATTGGCTGAAGGCTAAGGCTAATGAAATATCTCATTAGTATGGAGAAACATTGTGCTGTTCTACATGACTGAATGTCATCGATCACCTCAGTTGCAGGGTATAGTTAGGAGTTTCAGAGCAGGCATTAGAGGCATAGAAGATGCAACTCCACTTCTGCCATCTCAGATATCTGAGAGTCCCAGGGTTTGAGCAAGTTCTACCTCACCAGTTCTTATCTGTCTGTTGGTGCAATCTATGTGTCCTACAATGAAGGGTTAAGACAGAAATGTGAAGAATCTTATGCGTGATTGTACTGATTTGTTTAGAGGGATGAATAATGCAATTATACTATTAGTGATCTCAAAAATTAAAAGAAATAATAAAACACATAAAAATGAAAAATATTTATGTATTCTTTTTGCACATATGAGTGTTTTACTTCCATGCATGTATGTGCACCACATGTGTGTTGGGCATTCACAAAGGGTTAAAAAATATCAGATCATCAGCCGGGCGGTGGTGGCGCACGCCTTTAATCCCAGCACTTGGGAGGCAGAGGCAGGCAGATTTCTGAGTTCAAGGCCAGCCTGGTCTACAGAGTGAGTTCCAGGACAGCCAGGGCAACACAGAGAAATCCTGTCTCAAAAATACAAAAAAAAAAAAAAAATATATCAGATCATCTATAACTGAAATTATGGAAAGTTGTGAGCCACTATGCAGGAGCTGAACCTCAAACCTCTGCAAAAGTTCCTAACCACTGAGCTATCTCTCCAGCCCTGTATTATGTATATTTTTATTTAAAATTCTCATGCAAGATGTCACACATTTTGATTTAATCTACAACTCACTTTCTCCCCTGCCATTACTCTCCTATTCCTATGACCACATTTGTATACAAACTTCATGTGTTATGTTTTTAATGCACTGAATGCAATTAATGCTGTCTGTATGTGCATGGGTTTAAGACTATCTACTAAAGTGTGAATGGCCACTCTTGTCTCACATCCCTAAAGAAATCTGATTCTCCCACCTGAAAAGCCATCATTTATCATAGCTGTTTACATAAGAGTTTACCCTCCATGCTGCTATTTTTTTCTGCATTAATCTTGTGCAAGCCTTATGCATTCCATCATAACCACTATGCGCAATCACCATGTTGTGTTCAGAAAACACCACTTTGTTATCATTCACCTCATCTGGCTCTAGGAATTTTTCTGTCCCCTCTTCTAGGTAGATAACTCAGCTTTTGAAAGAGGTGTGGCATAGATATCCCATTTAGACTTGTGACCAACACCTTGCAAGTTCAGCATCTAAGTCATTTACTTTGTTATTCTCCTATTGTTAGCATCTCTCATTGTCAGATGATAACTAATTGGACAGAAAGCAAATGTACCTGTGTCATTAGTCCACCTTAAAAGCCGTACAGGCCTCTGCATAATGAATATCTCACACCTTTTGTTTACATTTCTCTCTGTGTGTTTGTTAGTGTTGTAATTAGTATTATTTTCATAAGAACAGCAATGGAATTACTCTAAAATTGCAAGAAAATTATCAACACTCCCACAGATAAATGGGTAATTATTATGAGTTGAACCATCAGAAATTAGGAAATATAAACAATAAGGAAACACATGGAAAATATCCAAGAACATTTGCAATGAAAGCATAAAATTTAAGCAACAATAAATTTTAATTTTATACCTATTAAATCAACATAAATCTAAATAACATGGCAGGATATAACCCAAAATGAGACACACAGCTTCACACTAATTCCTTCCCAGTAAATTGTAACATTGTAAATTAGTACTGTGTTGGGAACATAATGGCAATACATTTCAACAGCTGAGAGGAATTTATTAATCTTTGAACCATTAATCCAATTCCTGGGTATTTATTACGAAGAAATGATTTAATAGAAGAAGTCCCACTGAAGCTACATATTATGTTGCTGACACTGGCATCAATTGAAACCTAGCTCTCCCATGACAACTATTTTCCTGGTTTCTCTCAGGTGAAGCTGCTCAATAACCAGGATAGCCTAGATGTGAGCTGAGCATCAGCTTGCATCTCTCCCCACAGCCCCAGCAGCCACTAAAAGAAATTGAGAGGAAAATCTCTGGGTGACTATAAGCTCTCCATGACTATGTCTTGAGTGACTTAATTAAAGTTCTCACCTTTGGGAATTATCTTACTTATGGAACAGTAGTACCTAAGAAACTCATTTTGTGACTTACTTGGCCAAACTACTGGCTTTGAAAAATAAAACTAGGTGTGTGTGTGTGTGTGTGTGTGTGTGTGAGAGAGAGAGAGAGAGAGAGAGAGAGAGAGAGAGAGAGAGAGAGAGAGAGAGAGAAGTTTGAGAGGATGAGATCATATGTCGAGGAAATTACTGAAAAATTATTTCCCTATTCAAAGAAGAAACACACGCATTTATATACCCACAACACCACACACACACAGAGAGAGACACATACTCAAACATATACATGCACAGTATCTCACATAAATGCACTCACAGACATACTAACACACTGATACATACACACACGAACACACAGTTATAACTGGCCAAAACAAAAAGGAAGAGAAGTAACTTAAATGCTGCACCTCTGTTTCTGAATGTTCCTCAGAGGACCCAGGTAAGACAGGCTCTCTACACTCAGCACATTGGTACTTTTGGTGTTGTGAACTCTTCATGAATACACAGCTGACTGGACACTCTGAAGCAACCTACACATTCTACCTTTAAACTTTTGGTTACTCTCAAACTCCATCTTGGATCATCAATTGACTTAAATTCCAAATACCATCAGTCTTAATATTATAAGACATTAACACTATCACCCTGGCTCTGTTCATTTTCAATTTATGCATTTAGTGAAACTTGATCCCTTATCTAAAATGAGCTCTACTCTCAGCTCCTGAACTTAATTCTTTCCTCTTAACATCTTCATTAGCTCCAAGACAGACAGCTTAGCCTGATCAATCTTCCTGTGTGTTTCCTCCATTTGCCTCTCATCAAGCTGTGTACAGATTGTTAAATTCGTGTAGAAAATGCCTCATCTACTTTTTATACCTTTTTATTATATGTTTCTTTGTGTTGTCCATTTCTCTATTGAAAGTAAGAAGGGGTGATTTGTGCTAGGATGGAATTCTACTTCACAAATGCAACAACTCTTCTTCATCTAGGTAAGTTTTTCTAGAGTTAACAGTTTCCCGGTTCTTTCACAATAGTCTAAACCCAACACTTCCCAGGAGACTTAACTCACCATTGTTCTCAGTTATTGCTGGAAGATTTGAAATTCTAAACTGAAATGTAAACATGAGTTACACTGCTAGGAAAGGCCTCAGCTTGGGCAAATGCTAGGATGGTGAGGTGTGAGTGGGTGTGTGGGTAGATGAACGGGTGGGGAAACACACTCATAGAAGCAAGGGGCTATGATAGGGGGTTTTCAGAGGGGGAACCGGGGATAACATTTGAAATGTAAATAAATAAAACAATCAATAAAAACATTTTTAAAATTTGCCAGGAAAATTAAAGATGTTGGAAGGTAGATTAATTAGGAATGCATCAAAAATTAGAGACTTACAGACAATTAACTATTAAAAAATATTAATAAGCTAAAGCTGAGATAAACAAAGAATAAAACAGTATCTCATCATGGGGATTAACTTTTAACATTCATTCAAACCATAGGCAAAGACACCAATAAACTTTATTATGAGACGTTTATTTTCAATATAAATTTTTGTTAGTGCTCTGGGCACAAGGATAAAGATAAAGGAATAACCTAAGGCCTAAGGAACTTCAGAAGCTGTCATCAAGGCAGTGGCTATGATGTCCAAGAAGCTAAGTCACAATTCCAGATTCTGCTTAGAACATTTAGATCCAGCTAATGCCTAATTCTGATGGAGTCTACTGTCCACGGCATCTAAAAGTTACAATTTTTTTTCTTTTTTTTATTAGATATTTTCTTTATTTACATGTCATACGATATCTACCTTCCCAGTTTCCCCTCCAAAACAAAAACAGAAATAAAAACAAAACAAAAAAACAACAACAAAAACAAACCCCTGTTCCCTCCCTCCTCCCCCTCCCCCTCCTCACCACCCTACCCTCTCCTGCTTATTGGCCCTGGCATTCCCCTACACTGGGGCATAGAACCTTCACAGGGCCAAGGGCCTCTCGTCCCATTGATGACCTACTAGGCCATCCTCTACTATACATATGCTGCTGGAGCCATGAGTCCAACCATGTGTACTCTTTGGTTGGTGATTTAGTCCCTGGGAGCTCTGAGGGTCCTAGTTAGTTTATATTGTTGTTCGTCCTAAGCGGCTGCAAACCCTTCAGCTCCTTGGGTCTTTTCTCTAGTAAAAGTTGCAAATTTCTAAGATTCTCAGACTTCTTCAAGACTACATTTTGACTTCCCTGTTCCAATTATACTCTGTTGCAATGATATACACATATTATTATTTAGATCATTAATGATAAAGAAACAAACACTAAATTTTATGATGTAGTCAGTCTGGGAAGAATGGCTGAGAGAGAAACAGAGAAAATATCTTAATGAGAAAGCATAAATCATAATGGCATAAAATTGAAGTTGGAGGGGCCAGTGTAAATAATTCCAAATATTTATGAAACATCTAGTTCTTTTGAGATCTATAAATATAGTTTGCCCTTAGATCTTTCTTTGATACATTCCTTATAATATTCCTTTATATCATGAGAAATAACTTGTAAGATCTTAGACTAAAATTATCTCTGTTGAATGCTATTTAATATTCATTCTGTACTAGGTATATTGCCAGGAACTTCTAAATTATTTATTTTACTTTAAGGTTATAATAAAATTAGAACATCCCCCCTTTCCTCACCTTGCTCCAAACATTCCCATTCACTCCTCCTTGCTCTCTTACAAATGCATGCACTTTTGTCTTTCATTAATTATTATTGTACACATATGGGTAAGTGTATATATTTTCTCAAACACATAAATATAGCCTGCTCAGTTTTTATGTTACAAGCTATGTACATAGTCTCATCAATATAGACTGTCTAAACATGAGCTGAACAAGAACAACATCAATTGGCATGCTAAAGTGAGCAGAAGAAAGCCCAGGAGGCCTCGATTCTACACAAAGAACTACAAACAAATAAAGAATGCTGAGATCAGATGAAATAGACTTCCTCATGGAAGAGCAGACTTGCTGGTTATTTATTTCCAAATACCTATGCTGTGTGATTTTACAAATACAGTCATCTGGACAATAGAGTGGGTGAGGATTACTGTTGACAGAGATAAGGTCACAAGGGTTAGGTAGGCAGACATGTGTCCCACATGAATGATGGGCATGGCATGTGAAGGTCTGTTCACTTTAGGAGCACTACCTCTAGTGTATTCTAAGATTCTCAGACTTCTTCAAGACTATGTATTGACTTCCCTGTTCCAATTACACTCTGTTGCAATGATATACATGTATTATTATTTAGATCATGAATGATAAATTAATGATTAATGATTCTACTGTGCATCCTTTTAAGAGGAGGAAATGTACATGTCATGAGTATTTGTGTATTTTCAATGGCATATCCTTTCAGTCCAGCAGATAATTTTTGTAGTGAGTATGTGATTAGTGAGTATTAAGCAGTGGTGACTTCTCTAAATGTCCTTTCCTTTTGCTCCTTTCCATCTCATAATATAAATTAATAGGCTTTGTCACCCTGATTGAGAAAATGGCACACTCTACCTGTGCATTCTCTCTACACTTGGCCTGACTCACATGTTCTGTGTTTTCCCTGGGTTCTGTTTCCACATAGCTCTATCATTTAGAGTCATGTACCTCAATGCATTGAGCAATTTAGCTGCTAACAGTTCACAGTTTCTGCCCCTCAAGGTAGTCTGGCATTAGATTTTTTTATTTAGCAGGTAGAATACAGAGTACAGATATGGGTCACAAATTCATAAATGCAAGTCCAGACCTGGAGATAAATTCCCAAGATTCATCTACTTCTGATTTATTCAGCAAGTAAACAAATGAAGCAGACCTAAAATGTGGATACCTCAGGATGTTCAGGTAGAAATTGGCTACCTTAAGTTTCCTGTTTTCAAAATGAGTGTCTCTGAACCAATGACATCTGCCACAACAGAGAACCCAAAATTTTGTATATCCTCAGGACTGTTCCACAATTACTATGAATGTATTGGTAGTGACAATCAGCTGCTGTGTTTTACTACTATTTCTTTATATTTTGTGATTATTAAATAATGACATTATTTCCCTTTCCTGCTCCTCCCACAACACACTCCCCTAAAGCACTCCTTGCGTTCTTTAAATTCATGCCCTTTTAATTAATTTCATTACAAATTACACACACACACACACACACACACACACACACGCACACACACACACTGTCTCAACAGTAGGACTACCTAAACATGAACTGAATAAGACCAATACCAATACATATGCTAAAATGGATGAGAGAAATCTAATGATGCCTAAATCGTACACAGAGAACTACAAGCAAGCAAGGGATACTGAGAGCAGGAGAAATAGTCTTCCCCAGGGAAGACAACATCAATAACTTACCTAATACTAAGTGATCAGCCCTGGAAACATAATAAAAGTAACATAAATGAAACAGTGTGTTGTATTTATATATTAAGCCTACTGTATTTTAACAAGATCTACAAGTGAATCAAGGCCCCCTAAAGAATCTTTCGTCAATCCAAATGAGTTAGTAAGAATTTAGCAGTTCATTGCTCTGAAACCTATCTTAACCTTATGACTTGTGATCCTGGAAAACCACATTATTGCTGCATACATTCTGAGTAATGAGTCTGACAATAGGATTTCTAAGGAAAAAACAACTGTGTCCCGTGTCCCAGCTGAAGCTGGCAACATTGAGAATGTCCTCTGGATTGCACTTTGAGCAGGAAGCCCAGAAGGTTCTCTGGGTGCTCATTGTCTTTTGAAATTTAATACCAAGAATTGTAATATACTGAATCACTATACTTTTTTCTGAATGTGACATTATAAAATCAGTCCTCTGACTTGTTACTCTAAGATTGTACAAGATGATGAGCACAGAAGCCCTGGGAGGCCTCATTAACAGTTATTTAAATCTGCATGTTGTCAGGTTGATTTGCTCATGCTCAGCAGTTATTTAGTCCAGAGAAGCAAGTGAGAGGCAACACAGACATACAGGGGTAATCCTAAGGAAAGGGGATCCTATGATGCTAATTACCTGTAATTCAGTAGCTTTAAGTTAGATAGTGGTGCACTATGCTATAATGAATGAGGCTAAAGGAACCTAACAACAAAAGTTATGTGATGAGACCACTAATAGATAGCTAGAGAAAACTATATCTGTATATTCGTATATTTGTAAGGTGAGTAATTATTGCAAAATTCCCATAATAATTCACCCAATGGCATATCATCATTTTAATATTATTTTCAAATGTTTTCGTATTTGCTTGCTTTTTCAAAGTTAAATGTTGGTAAAATTAAGTTTAAAAAAAAAAGTCATCAAGAAAGATTTTGAAAAGCCTTTTGATTATCTCTCTACCTTCACTCTAAGATTAAAGAAAATGAGAAAAATAAATAAATGTGCATTAAGACAAACCCAATTATGTGGGCTCCCTCTCCCTCAACCTGGAGAGCAAAACTGAAACTGCTTTCAGATCCAGGACTGCAGATGCTACCTGTGGATGCCACCTGTGGGGAGAATGCCTGACTACCTTAGATCAAAGACTTTCGGACTTGCCTTTGAAGTTCCTCCCGTCTCGTGTTTATGTTAAATGGCTTGGTATCGGTTTGCCCTTGGTTTCAATATTGCCTCTGGAAATATAAACTCAGTTTTCCTCTAGTAAAAACACACCTCGATACAGCTACCTGGTGTCCGTGTCTTTGTCTCTCTCTCTCTCACCCGCTTGTATTCACAGGTACACAATAATCTCCAGTCTGAGAGCACCCAACGGAGTGAGGGTCCGCTGGCCAGACTCCCACACAATTTGATAAAATACTTGACATATTTTTTACCCATTTTTCTTTAGTTTTCTTTTGTTTTTTGTTTGTTTGTTTGTTGAGACAGGGTTTCTCTGTATAGCCCTGGCTGTCCTGGAACTCACTCTGTAGACCAGGCTGTCTTCGAACTCAGAAATCCACCTGCCTCTGCCTCCCAAGTGCTGGGATTAAAGGCGTGGGCCACCACCGCCTGGCTCCCATTTTTCTTTAGTTATTTAGATCAAGCAAGGGCCCTGGACCAAAATCATCACCTAAAAATGTTCAAATTCTAGGAATTTTATAATTCTTAAATAGCACCAATATCATAAAGATAGTTTTTCAATCATCTACTTCATAATCTCTGAGCTCCTACTCGCCTGGGTCTCAATTCACGGACTCTTCTTTATTGTACATTAAGCATAAATGGAAAACAACTAACAACTTACTGAATAGTTGTAATAAATGTTACAGACTCTCACACATACTACAGGAGCATGCACATGTGAACCTGTACCTAAAGAGGGAAATGAGGATTAGAGGAAAGGGCATCAGCCTTCTAAAAAGGTTTTATAAAATAAACAAAAAAAATCTAAAATTTAGAAATTCTGCTTATTAAAGTGAAAAAGCACTAATCATTCATGTTTTCATTCATACAACTCCACTTTGAACTGAGATGAGACAGTGTCATGTCTCCTAGCTTCCAACATTACTTTATGAGGGCACACTGTTCTCTGTTAATTTTGTACCCTTTAGGAGAACAATAGTCTAATAATGAGATTCTTATATCCTACCTAACATTCAGTATAAATTCTCTCAAACAACTTTTTCTATATTATAAGATTATAAACTGCAAATTACATATAATAAGTCCAAGCATATATTCATATACACATGTACACATATAAAGACACAGGTGTGTTGTAATTCAAAATAATAACTGCCTTGAAGTATGGCTTTGGGTTTGTGCAATGTACACCTGTGTTTGAATAAAATCTTTATCAGCCATTGCTGTTTGTAAATTAGAGGTTTGAGAAAGAGATTTTCTTGATGCTATAAGCATTGGATAGTCTTGTTATTTTGCTTCTACTCTTTCTGGAAAATTTTGCCTAAGCATTTATTATGTCATGGATATGGAGCAGATAGAGCTGGGAAAATCTCTAGATACTATAGCACAGCTTCATCAAATAACAGGGTACAGCTGCCTGGGCTTTTTTCCCCACAAGGGAGAGAAAACAACAGTCTTGAGATGAAAGCCTAGACAGTTGTTAATCAGTCTCTAATGTCCTGTACGCAGAATGTTAATGAGAAGTCTGAAAGCAGACTCGAGGCCTGAGGTTTCACTTCTGATGAGCAGTGGGCTAGCTACTGCCTTGTGGGGGCTCTCCCTCCCCTGCCTGAGAATTATGAGTCCTCCTCACTCTCACTTCCTTAGCAAAGGGCCATTTTCATCACATCTTCTAGAAATCAAGTCCCAGAGATTGTTCCAGTTTCTCAGAATTTGCTTTTAAAATGTGTTTTTTGCCTTAATTGTTTTTCTACTGTGACTTCTTAGAAATAGTCCAGGGAGAGATAGTAATAGCAGCTGTAAGGCTCATGATCTTGGAAACACTACTTCAGGGTGTCATCCAAAGAGTACTACGCACATACCCATGTGTGTTAGGTCTCAAATTAGGATAGAACTCAAAAAAAAAAAAAAAAAACTATCTCCTCAGTGCAAAATCTACCTTCTTTATGCACTAGTTGCAGGATTCCATGTAGAATAAATGCAATTTTTTTTTAGACTAACTAATGGTATTTTAAGATTAGGATGTAACCATAACTTCTTTGCATATTCACTGCTTCTATTATGGTATCTATTATATCCATGTATATAAACATTGATTTGGGCATGAAATAGTTTCTATACCCAAACACATGGGGTAACTTCTATCCATGAGTTAGCCAGACTTACTCCCGGTCTCTTCATGGAACTCACTGCTTAAAATTTTATTTTCTCTTCTATAACTCTGCATGTCAGGTTAGTCATTTCCTTTTTGTCTCCCAGGATGACAGCCAGATATTTCTGTTCTAACTGATAATTGCTAGAGTTGAGACGCCAGGACACTAATCTATACTCATCTAACCAAATGAGTTTTTTTTATTAGATATTTTCTTTATTTACATGTCATATGATGTCTCCTTTCCCAGTTTCCCCTCAAAAAAAAAAAAAAAAAAAAAAAAAAAAAAAAAAAAAAAAACGAGAACAAACCCCTGTTGCCTTCCCCCTTCCCCTGCTTGCCACTCCACCCTCTAGTCAGAGACACCAAATGAGTATTAAGAAAATAACTAATGAGGTATTCACTTTAAGCTACTATCAGATAGAAATCCAATGCTGAATGACTTTGATTGAACCAAAAGAGCAATCATGAATATCTTAGTTAGGATTACTATTGCTGTGATAAAACACCATAAGCAAAGCAACTTGGGAAGAAAAGAGTTAATGGAGCTTATGCATCCACATCACAGTTCACCATCAAAGGTAGTGAGGATGGGAATTCAAGCAGAGCAGGAATTGGAAGCAGGTGTAGATGGAGTGGCCATAGAGTGGTTCTGCATAACAATTGGGCTTGCTCCTTATTGCTTGTTCAGCCTGCTATCTTATAGAACCCAGGATCACCAGCCCTGTGATGGCACTACTCAAAATGTGCTGGGCCCTTCCTCATCAATTACTCTATGGGCTTGCATATAGCCCGGTTTTATGGAGGCATTGCCTTAACTGATGTTCTGTCCTCTCTGATGACTCAGTTTGTGTCACATTAACATAAGCTTCTCAGCACAGTGAGGATAACACCACTAGCAAGCATTCCTAACTTCCTCACCATCTTTATAAATGACTCAATCATTTCTGACTTACAAGATAGTTTCTGATTTCATACATACATGTATAAACCTCTATTAATTGAAAATTATACTAAATAAAACAAGGTTTGTACTCATATATGCATTGATAGAGAGAAATGTATATATGTCATAAATCAATAGCTATCTTCAATTACTGGTATTGATTTATGGACTGCACATTTGTGAATATAAATAAGATCTGGAACATCTATGTAACTAGTAAGTTAAGGACTCATTATTCTGAACAAGTCTTATTGAGTCTGTTCACAAAACTGTGAAAGCTAGACTGAGATTTTTTTATCCAAGCTATTGGCAGAGTACAAACAAAATTTCTATAAACTGCAAGATATATAAAGCCAAATCATGATTCACTAAAATTTTCAACTTGCATGGAATTTATTTATTTATTTATTTACTTTTTTCGGGACAAGCACCAGTCAGTATAACTACCCTAAACCATGGAGCAAAATACCTTTTTTTATATTAACCACCACACAAACATTGCTTCTCACAATGTTCAGGTTCATAGCTTTCTGCTGCTCTATGTCCACTATTTTAAGTATCATTTCTTCATACTCAAATCCCAGTACATATGGCAGCTACAGAGACAGAGAATAGGTGCATTACAGTACTATATATTCAGGTTCAGAAGATAGAACAATCACCTATGGAAATCAAATAGGATAAAATTTTGTGCAGTCTATGTACAGTGATTTTTCATTTACTCTTTGCTGTGGGGAAATGAAACAAGCACATTTTCAGAGTCCCAAGTAATACATTTCTCACATTCTTATAGAGCAAAAGAGGAATACTCATGTCACTACAACTTCCAAAGAAATGAGTGAAAGAGCTAGCAAGAATTTGACCCCCTGCCCAGCTCAACACCAGCATTCAGCTTCAAATTTAAAACAGGATTCTATCCACAACCAAGAGAAAAATGAAAACTTTATGTCTCTATTTAGGTGCCAGTACTGAACTGAATGCATCATTTCTCTTTCAGGAAGGATTTGAAAATGGGTGAAGGTGAACAAGCATGCCCTTGCTCTATAGAAACAAGAAATGTGAAACTTGTTATAGAAAACATATTTCTCTTCACATACTCACATGAAAATAATATTCATTCCAAGATCTCAGAGTGCAAAGATATGTAAATAAGAAGGGCTGTTTCCACATCCACAGATCAATGGAGAATGTTGAATCTGGATGTAGCAGCCCAAGCCAGACATGAAAGGGTAAAGGTGTATCAGCCAGGTGACAGGAGGAGAGAGGCTGAGGTGAATGAGCAGAGATTTCATTTACCCCCAGAATCTTGCAATCAATTCAACACAGTTTTCTGTTCTTAGGAATCTGAGGTTCACTGATGCTCTGACAGAGGTTTCGGATATTCTTTGTTACATTTCTTGACCAATGTATCTATGATGTGATATGATCCCACCTAATAATTTTATTTCATTAGAAACTGTTATTGGATTTTATGGAATTACAATAAGTACCAGATAAAAGTAGAACCTGTGGCATTTAAGATGGATTCAAAGATGTCTTTAATTAATAGGAGGATTAGGCTACCAGGATTGAGGTAGGTGTAAGGTGTATAGGAAGGAATATAGGAATAAGAATTGACAGGCAATAGCTCCACTGTGATTGGCTATGTCCCAGACTTGAGACACAGCACAAGAGCCAGTACAATGGAACAAGGGTGATAAGTGGGACCATCAGAAGAGATACAGTGGCAGAGTTCAGACAAGTGACATCTAGTCCACTGTGGCATCCCGCTCATCTTAGGGTGAAAGTAAAAGAACCATGGAAGGTTGATGTAGAAGAAAAAGTGACATTTCCTAAAGCTCATCTCAGTAGAAAATTAAATCCCTGGTAAATTGGAAATGGTCCAAGATAGAGACACAAGATAAACAAAGTCAGGATTAACTAGTTAAAGAATTTTTTTAATAAGTTGTATTGCAAAGAAGAGATAAAGTTAAATTAAAACCTGCCACATTCTATACATGAATTGAAACTGGTGAATATGAGGGTAAGAACAGAAAGAGCAATAAAATGATCTTCGGTCTTATAAACCAAACATAGATTTGCTGGATATGGAGTACTGGGATTAGACTCAGATATGACAATGAAATATAGAATTCATCTAGTATATCATAGGAAACATGTTCAAATATCCCCTAAATAGAGATGATTCCAACAAAGTATTTGATATATGATGGAGGTCTCTGATGGGATGTCTCAGGCATTCCAATGTTGAAAGTTTGGAAAGAATACAGTGAAGTATGCAAAAATAAAATGAGAGTAAGAGAAGATTGTGGTAGAAAAAAATCAGCAAACTGTCTTTTCCAAGAAGCCATTAAAAAAGAAATTAGAACATGAGGGAGTCATTAACTGTGTTGAGTGATAAACTGGGTGAAATAAAATTCAGGAGTTAGGTATGACCTCTGGAGTATTTGATGAGCTGCAGGGGCATGAATGAATGTCACATAGAGATACCTCAGAGGGTAGTGAAAGGCAGAAGTTAAGGATGATGAATATAACTCTCTGAAAGAATTGGTGGTAAAGGACCACAGAGTAAGAAGGCATAAAATTAGATGCTAAGAACATTGGTCTATTAGGGAAAAGGGAAACACTAACACTAGAAACCAAGTAGAGTCTCTCAAGTGATGTTCTTGACCTGGTGACAGACAACCTTGTGGCCATTACTGATCAAGGCAAGTAAGGTTCTTGTGAGGACATGTGATAGCACTTCTGAGGAAAGGGACACTCAAGAATGTTCGAACATGATACTGACTGGTGCTCATCCTGAATGAGAAAGGATATCCTGGGGCACAAATGTCTATGGCTACTGGTAGGCATTCCTTGCTGTTTCCTACAGTTAGCTTTATTATTATTGTCTTCATTATAGTAATTATAAATCATGAGTCAGATAAAGATAATGGAACAAATATGAGTTCAAGTGAATCTGACAAATCTTAATAATTTCACTGATGTGTAGACTCTATAAACATTGATCTCAAAAAAGGAGGAGGGGATGAGCCAATCATCATGATTGCCAGAGACTAGAGAGAGTCATGTAGGGAAAGAGAGGGAAGGGAGATTGATCACTGGATATTGAGTTATAGTCAGTTGTTAGATAGAAATAAGAAATTCTTCTGTGCTGTCCCACTGAAGAGTGACTATAAGAAATACTGAATGCTTTAATAAATCTAGAAGGAATTTTAATGTTACCACACAAAGCAATGGTAAACATTTTAAGAGCTAGACTTATGAACACTGCACAGTGAATTGGACACTGTACAGTAAATTGAATGCCATACAATGTATATGTGTACCAGATGATCACATGAAAGTCTATACATCTGTTTACTTTTTGTGTCAATTAAAATCAGTAAATAAATAAAAATTAAAATACATGGATACTACAACTTAAAATTTTGAATTATTTGTTTAAACCCTTTTGACTGGAACAATATAGTACAAAATGAATTTACAGTAACCATTGCAACAAACCAAAAATTAACAAGGATGAAAAAATTGATTTGGTAATGCTTTCAAATAATAAAATCAAAATTAGAGCAATAGTACAAAACCTAGCACAAATAAATAATATTATCTCAATTATTCCAAAATAAAAGAGACCAGAAGATAAATTTATTTTACATTCTGGACACAATGCATTTTTGGTTCAGTCTTCTAAACTACAATCTAAATCCTATCTTTCCATGGATGTTACATAATTATCTTAAAATACCTTTTTAAATATCTTTACCTATTAACAAATTTGAGCCAAATTTATGTTTTCCAAATATAAATAAAAATATAACAATTAAATGACCAAATGTATAGTGTTTCCAGTTAAGTCTTCGATTGTCTTTAAACTAACATTTGCTTCCTTTCTGCAGGAAACTAATCAAATTAGATGTGATACTTCTTCGCACCTCCACAGAGAACTCACATTGGAGAAATTAAAATCTAAGTGGGAAAATCCTTACCACAGAAATTATTCTCACAAGCACTGGCATGGTTTGTCACACTAAACCCTCACAGCAGAGTACCACTCAGGCCCTGGGGTAAGAGTGTCTGTGACACATGAAGTCAAGTACCTGAGAATGTAGGGTTAAATTAACAAATTAGAGACAGCCAAGTGTACTGTGTAGAACATTAGATTATTCAAGGATGCTTCTCTTGTGTCTAAATCAATCTAATCATGTTCTCCTCTAAGTGGAGAGGCCAATGCTGATGAGATGGCTTCATTTGGTTTCCATCTCACAAGGAGTAAATTACTGTAACTTGGAGAAGATGCATTCAAGGGAGCCAGCCTGTTGTTTGAAGTCTTCAAATTGCATCCTCAAATTACTGAGCACTTGACAAAGATCAACTAAGAGCTCTTCTTTGATGTCTGGGACAACACATGAGATTCGAAAGTTTGAAATGCCTAAAGAAAGATTGGCTTCAAAGGAATAAGAGATGCCTTTTAGAAATTGGAAGAGAATCCTGGTTAAAAATTAAAAACCAGTTTGCGGCTGTTTGTAAGGATTTATCAATACCCATGTAAGCGTGGTTACAGTTGGTTTGTTTGAGCTAAGGATGAATGTGGTCATGAACAAATGTCACTTTGGGGCTGTGGGGAGAATATCAAGGCAGAGAGTAGGTGGTTGAGCAAGGATGCTAATCTCATTGTTGTCCCTGAGCAAAAGATGATACTGGAAGATACTGATGTCGATCTGCCCTCCTTCCATTAGGCCTAACCTTCTCAGGTTTAGAGAAGGTACTTCTCAGGTACTTTCTCCTCAGTAACATTACAGGATGACAGTAAATTCATTATTACATAGACATATACAGAAACACACAAGATAATAACCATCCCAGACACCAAGTAAGAAAACCAACTTCTAATTACTGAAACATACCTGACACCCCCAGGCAGGCAGAGCTGCTGGCAAGTATGTAGGAGGAGCTGAACAGCATAAATATGCATTATAAATCAGTGGAGTCTGTGCTCCCAGCTCACTGCTGGCTGATCGTCTAAGACTGGCAGTCTTGTATTTGGAAAATAAATAAGTCTCAGTGAAAGATGGGAAAGAAGAAAAGTGGCCATGGCAGGCACCCATCTTTACATAACCTACCTGTTTATTATTATCAGATAACAGTGCAGAATCCACCAAAGATTCATGCTGCTAGCCAGAAAAGCCTTCACTTCAAATACTTTTTCAGACTATAAATTGCACCACTGTATGATTGCAAATACAGGATTCTGCCTGTTAAGTTCTTTGGGAAAACAGATGAAGCATTTCTTTATTTTTTATTAGATATTTCTTTATTTACATGTCATATGATTTCTCCTTTCCCAGTTTCCCCTCCAAAAAAAAGCAAACAAACAAACAAATAAACAAACAAAGACAACAAGAACCTTGCAGGGATTACAAATTTTTGTTGTTTGAAACATTTGACTTTTTGCTATTTATAAACTCTGCCTTAACATACATGTGCGTATAAATGCATTTCCAAGATCTCAGCTGTTTAAACACATTTAAATTTTAATGAGGGAGACCTTCTAGTGCACTTATATTGTAAGGTGAAACTATAACAAAGATAGAGTCAGTGTTATCAGTAAAACCAATAATATTGGAATAGAATACCAATTTGAACTTCATATCTCACCCCACTTCTTATACAATAACGGGAACACCACACCAGTTTTCAAGAGCCCGGTCCACTTGAGACGATGTGAAACTTCATTGCCTTACAACCTGCTTCTTCTCTATCTGCCTTTGCACTGTGATTATTTCCTTGAATACATATTCTAAATGATGGCAGTGTGGTCTAAATACCAAGTAGCTATGGGATCAGCCTCATGAAGGCAGACCTTTCTTGCTGTTGGATTTCTCCTATATCTGTCCTATATATCTCCTATATCTCTCGCTATATCTGTCCTAGCATCAATGCAAACAAAACTTGGGGGATTTATCCCATAGTTATTTTGAAGAGAAAAAGAATATACAATATACCAGAACTGAAAATTCAGCAAAAAAGAGAAAGGAAAGAGAAATTCTCCTGATGCAGGATTTGTAATTGCACATAAACGATTTCTTGAGGCAAGTGTGGGAATAAATGTTTGCACTCCTACAATACATTTTTTTTCTTTGTATTCTAAGAACAATGTAGGCAGGAATCAGAGTCTCTTTTGATTGCTTATTAAAAATCATTATTTATATGTGACATTGATGTATTCGTTGAACCATGTGGGGCCAGCTCAAGGCTCACAACCAGCCCTTGCCCACCCCCTTCCACATGAACAAGCAAAGCAGGAAAAGCTAAATGTAACTTTGTCCCAGAACATGCCTTCAATAGCTTCATACTTCAATTTGAAAACAGAGAAAACAGGGAAAATGGAGAATCAAGAACTGGGAAGACATCTGCTTTTGGTTTTTGGTTTTTTGTTTTTGTTTTTTTTTTAATTTTACTTAACCTTGGAAATAATATTTTTCTAAGTCAATGACTTTCTGACCTTTGTTGGAAATGTGTATCAGGTCTGTATGCTTCAAAGCTAGGAAGGTTTCATTAAATAGAATGTATTACATATACTTGTTTGCAATATAATGATAAAGGACCATCCAATGGTAAATAAGCTAACACAGAGAACTAGATGCACACATCAATTATCTCTCATAGTGCCCAAATCAGTTAGAATCCACTAAATAGAACTCCTGAACTAATGCACATTAACTGTAGTCTTCACATTGTACACTAGAGCTCAAACTTGTGCATCCTATGTAACTGTAGCACTGTATCACTCCAACTCCATTCCCTCACACTCCACTCATGGTTATTTTAGTTCTTCATCTCTGTGGATATGAATTTCCATATACACATGTGAATATACATATATTCTTCCTGTCATAAATGTTTCAGTTAAAGCCGGGCAGTGGTGGCGCATGCCTTTAATCCCAGCACTTGGGAGGCAAAGGCAGGCGGATTTCCGAGTTCGAGGCCAGCCTGGTCTACAGAGTGAGTTCCAGAACAGCCAGGGCTACACAGAGAAACCCTGTCTCGAACCACACCCCCCAACCTCTGTTATACTCTTTTTTTTTTCCTCAAAATATAATGCCTGTTTCTAGCCACAAACAACAATTGGCTATGATTATGAAACCTACATTCTGTATCAGTTAACATAGATTTTAAAAGTCCCTATCTATAAATTGTGACACTGTAGCTATAACTTGGCACAAATGTTAGTGGTTTTCAAGCTTTAAATCTCTGTGACATTCTTGCTGGTGATGGGGGTGTGGTTTTTTTTTTTTTTTTTTTTGGTCCTGATATAACAACTTGATTTCAATAATTCTTGTAATTTACATTGACCTAGTGTTTGAATGTGTTAGAACTCAGTGGACCATATAAAATAAAGGCTTTACAAAATCAAAAAAAAAAAAAGAACCCCTTCCCAAAATATTTCAGTTATCATAACACATACCAGAAATAATCAACTTTTTAAAGAAAAAGGTTTCATTTGGATCACCATTTTTGAGGTTCAGTCTATGGCCCATTGGTCTTGTGGCCTTTTGATCTATGATGATGCATCTGGTCATGCTGGAAAGAGTAGTAGAAGATCCACATCTCATAGCAGCAGGAAGAGAAAGAAAGAAGAACCCAATGAACTAAATTTCTTACATTGAGCCCCATTCTCTAAATGGTCTACCAACTCCTGG
This sequence comes from Mastomys coucha, assembly GCF_008632895.1. NCBI lineage: Eukaryota > Metazoa > Chordata > Mammalia > Rodentia > Muridae > Mastomys > Mastomys coucha. The sequence goes on from NW_022196905.1 coordinate 17,729,658, forward strand.
TAACACCACAATCTGGCTATGAAAGTGTAATTCATAGAGCTTAGGGGATGTTGAAGATCCAAACTACAACAATATTTATACAGGCATAACATAATATTTATTTCTACTTTGATCTTATTTTACTCAGCATAATACTTTCTTGGTCAATCAATGCTATTGTGACTAGCAGGAAATCCTGATTTTCTAAGGCTAGATAATACCCAACTGTTTATCTATGTACTTGTGTGAACATATACACATAAGTTTTTGTATCTTATATTTTCATTAACTGTTGGTTCAAAGGGGTGATTTCATTATTTTCCCAAACCATAGTCTGAAAACCAACTCTTTATTAGTGCAAATCAGACCAGATAGACTCTATGTCACTAAGATGCAAGCAGCAATATCTCCTGAGAACTGCATACATCTTTCTTACTCTGGTCTGATGTCTAAGGAACTAGGTCTGTAGTTAGGGCTTTGGATTTTAATTGTTACACAGCTACTGAGATTGTTGGTAATATCTCCACTATACTTTCCACCATAGGCAAAGGTTTGTTTCATGATTTTCCTTCTAGGATTTCCCTGATCCCTTGCCCTCAATTGGCCTTTTAGATGTACTGATCTCTTTACAGCAGTTACCTGCATTGAGTTCCCTAATAAGGGACTCAATAGAAAGAATGTCTAATGTCTTCCAGGGAAAATTTTCTTTTGATTTTTGCTGTTACTGCTGTTTTTGATCTATCAGTAAAAAGCAGAAATTCACAAAATATATTGATTGGAAAAATGAGGCCCAAAGTTTGCCCTTGTTTTATTAAAAACTAATGGTATCTATTTAATTGTGATCTACACCTACCGTTTACCCAAATGAAGGTTTGAGAAGTTCATCCCAGTACTCAACACATGTAGAATAAAATGCTAATAGTCTAATCCTCGCAGACATAGTCTCTGGGTCCAAACTTTGAGTAATGTCCTCAGCATACCTACATCAAAGTCTTAGAGTAGAGGAGAAAAAGAAGAAGACCTGATCCCTCATACAGGCTAGAAGCAACAATCTTATAAACTTAACTTCTGTCCAGTAGTCATACTTATCTGCCAAGGACTCTAGATAATTTCTCTCCATTTTGTGTAATGGTGGACTAAATCCATAAAAGAGACTTTTATGACTTTATGAGCCACTGAGAACTGCAGTTCACAAGATGAGAGCTGAGCAATCTTCATTCTAATTCAAGCAAGAGGAGCAAGGACACTCAATGCCTTGCATGACTGGGAGGCTAAACAAATGTTGTTATTAAAAACTGACAGTGATTCCTTTAAAAGTCAGCACCTGACACTGTTTTCTTGAGTCTTGACATTTTATGATTTTACACAGTGCTAGTATGAGTTGTTTACTGAATTCAAATTGCTTCAAAATTATACTGGCATCATAGCAGTGAAGCTCAAGCCAGTAAAATCCCAAAGCCTTCATAACACTAGGAAAAATCTTCTAGAAAAAGCTCTGCTTCAGACAGCATTGGGCTTATGACCAGCTCCTGAGCTGATTAAACCCTTTGTATCCTGGATTGTGTGACATCCTTATTATTTCTATGATCACATTGCTGTTAACATTATTTTCCCATTATGAATCAACCATTGTTAGGATTATTTGAGAATGTATAGCTATAAGAAATCGGATTATATTATGCTAATAGAAATACCTAGGCATTTTGTATAATTTTCCTTCCCCTTTCAGACACCTCTCTTTTTACTCATAATTATAGTCCAAGTTTCCAAATAGCCATAAAAGTGGGATACAAATCATATTATCATGAGATTCATTTACAGCTTTCTATAAGATACTCTACTTCTAGGATTCTTGACATTGCAGATTCTGAAACATCATGTTAAAATGGCATAGAATGTCTTAGAAAGCAGACACAGGCTGACTTTTAAGAGAACAATGGTGTAATCATTTCTCTCCTTCCACTTCCATTTTCTTTCCAACACAAAACCAGAATTATCCACAAGCATATGACCAAATGTTAGCATGACCATTGAAACTTCTGTGCAAGAGCTGAAGCAACACTGTCTAAGAGTACAGTTATTCCTCTCTCATCTATAAGGGAAACTGCATAGTAATGTGAGGAGTCATTTTCCCTCTCTGCAATCCCTACACCTGATTCTTCTGAGGTCATATGTGGGACATGTAGTGAGACATCTCAGTAGCCATTGCTGAGTGACTAGATTCCACAGGTGTGTAATGGTGAGTTTAGCTAAACCATTTTGTACTCCTGTCAGGTTGCATGTCCATCCATCCACCAGAGGACCCTGGATTGGTGAAAGAAAGATACACACATGTACACAAACACACACATGTGTACACACACACACACACACACACACACACACACACACCAGTTAATTTTAATATACCTCTACTAGCTCAAAGTCTAGTTCTAATCCTCTGCCCAGCTAACATACATTTCTCTCAAGTACTCCTGGTACAACACCTTCTAAATCTATATTTTATCTTTGCTGCTACTTACCTTCTGAGCAGCCCCTCCCAAAGGGATGCTTTCCCCTTCTACCTACATTTTGGATGAATTTTCTTCTACAGCTCTAAGTCAAATCTATCTACCTAAAAGACATTGCTATCTCTCTCCTTCCTTTTTCCCAGTTCATAGCCTACAGAAATCTAAAGGTCCCACCTCAGTCTACCTGCCCAGCCACGGGCTGTTGGCTCCCTATTGATAGATCAAAAAGCAATTGGGGAAAAGGACCTACATTATTTGGACATGGAGATTTCCAATTTAGGGGTAAGATTAATTCGAAGCATTGGAACCAATCGCCAACACAGCTGTACAACTATAAGCTTCTATCTAATCTCCTCTCAGGCTCCTATTGAATGTATACACATCAACTGAAGTGGGTATAGTCTCCTTGGTCTTACCAGAGGATGCCATAACTAGACGAGAACTAGAATACCACACCCCACCCATGAAGCAAACCTATTCCCCAGATACCCCTAGAACAATTTTTCACATAGATTGTAAAATAGCATTTTTTCTATTTTTATTCAATATTTTCTTTATTTACATTTCAAATGTTACCCCTTTCTAGGTTTCCCCTGAAAAACCCTTAACTTATTCCCTGTTCCCCTGCTTCTATGTTTTTGCCTCCCCACTCACCCACTCCTGTCTCCCCACCTTGGCATTCCCCAAAACTGGGACATCAAGCATTCATGGGACCAAGGGACTCTCCTCCCACTGATGCCTGACAAGGCCATCCACTGCGACATGGGAGTCATGGGTCTCACCATGTGTATTCTTTGGTTGGTCATTTAGTCCCTGGGAGCTCTGAGTGGTCTGTTTGGTTAATACTGATGTTCTTCCTATGAAGTTGCAAACCCCTTCAGCTCCTTGGGTCCTTTCTCTAACTCCTCCATTGGGGACCCTATGCTCAGTCCAATGGTTGGCTGCAATCATTCACCTCTGTATTTGTCAGGCTCTGGCAGAGCCTCTCAGGAGACAGCTATATCAAGCTCCTGACAGCAAGCACTTCTTGGCATCCACAATAGTGTCTGGGTTTGCTGACTATATATGGGATTGATCCCCACGTGGAGCCATCTCTAGATAGCTTTTCCTTCAGGTTCTGCTCCATACTTTGTCTCCATATTTCCTCCTGTGAGTATTCTGTTCCCCCTTCTGAGAAGGACTGAAGCATTCACACTTTGGTCTTCCTTCTTCTTGAGCTTCATGTGTTTTGTGAATTATATCTTGGGTATTCTAAGCTTTTGAGCTAATAATTTACAATTATTGATGTTCTTCTCTTCTGATCATGCTTCAGTAAATATTGTTTGACTAGCAGGACAGCTTAATCTGCAATTGCAGCATACACTTATCAACACAGATATAGTAGTACTTAGCAGTCCTTGAATCAGAATTTTCCCAGTTAAATAAAAGCATGAATAGCAAGAAAATTAATTACTTTCTTAATTAGCTGAAAACCCCAGTGTAAAGGTGAGAGTACAGATAGTGACATCAGAAACTTAAAGAATTGGAGGAAAAAAGGACCATGTATCAGAATACTACTCTTTGCTGAATATCTAAAGAGTTGTGGACAATGCTATAGAAATGAGTTCATAATCATTCTGTCCATTTGTGCATGACAGCAACATGCCATTTCCATGATGGTAGAAATGAAGAAGCTATCTAAAAGGAGAACAACTTGGGTTTAAAGTATGTTAGCCACATAGAAGAAGAGTCTGTGGTAGGATAGAATATGGAGGCTGACATTCATGTGAATTAGGAACTAGAGTCTTTGACTAAATGTATAACTGTCAAATCAAGCTATAATGGTAATTTAAGCCTCACATGACTACTATGAAACTGAAAATGGAACCACTTTGCCTCCATCTGCATTGCACATAGGCTTGATGCCTGATTTTATTCTCACTTGGCAGTGACAAGACTCTTCACCAAAGAAAAATCAATAGTGAGACATAAAGTTGAGGCTACTGGGTCTCAATTTGAAACAAGAACTTGGAGTTTGAGTAGACAGTATGACATTACCAAAGGCCATACTCCCAAAGAAGACAACCAGGCATCAATCAAAAAAGAAGCTTCATCGAAAGGATTGAAAAAGATAAAAGATTAATGTAATCAGGCCTTTATCCAGCTTAATGATGCACCAGCTCTGATAAAATAGCATTCAGATGGATACTATTCTGTTAATAATCAACTCTGAGCTTGCACGAGCACATGTTTTTATATTCCTCCAGTATGAACAGAACATGTCTCTCTTAGCAGTCTTGTGCCATCTTATGAGAGTATAATCTGAGAATGCCTTATATGTTTTGATGCATCAAGACATGTATTCTAATCAGAAATTTTGATTTATAATTCAGTGTTAGTAGAAGTGATGTCATTGATAGTGTTGTTTGGAAAGTAGAATGTATAGTGCCTGAAAGTTATCACCACAGGACAGAAAATTGCTGAAACAGCTGAGAGCTGGGAGCTGAGATCATTGTTTCCCTACAAAGCCATTCTGCCCATGGAGGGTTCTTGTTTGATTACCCTCAAGTAACATAAAAGCATTTTACAAAAGAATCAAGAGGCCAAGAGGACTTTCAGAGCTAACCAGTGACAGCTACAGTAGCACATGGCTCCAGTCCTGTATGGCAGTGAATACACCATCATTTGCCACACTTTGTCTCAGAACAAAGTATACACAATAGTGACCTGGCCCAGTGAAGAGTAGAACTGTATTTTATGGCAATTTTTACACATTCCAGAATTATAAAATGAGAAGATAGTCAGAAGAAAAAGAGTGTGTAGCATGTAACTCCTTGTATTATCTTCTTATATAGAAAAATTAAAGACTTTTTCATTAGGAAATTATATCAAAACTCCATCTAGTGATATGAGAAACATAAGGACAGCAGTATGGAATTTAAGCTTATCTTGGGGGTATGTAGGGGGTGGTGTATGTGTTGGTTGGCTTTATGTACATATATATACATGTACATGTAGAGGCCAGAGGGTGTTTTTTTCCCTCTCCTCCTATACCCAGAGACAGGGTCTCTCACTGAACTCAGGTTTTCATTTTTGTACAGCAAGTATTCTTACTCACAAAGTCATCTCTTCAGTCCCAAGATTTAAATAAAAGACTAAATGTTAACCACAAAAGAATTTCATTCTCTCCATGCTAAGCCTATCTGAGCCTCAAAGTCTGAATAATTTAAAATGAGTGGTTGTTCTTGTAGGGAACAAAAAACTAGTCATTTTGATGTTCTGGGTTAGTATTGTTATCTGCTTTATTATCACACTGCTGTGTGTGAGACTGTAAGTGTATGCATTATGTTTGTAAGGTGTGTTGCACACAACTGCAGATCAAAATTGTTCTTCCAAGATCTGTAGGGTATTATGTTTTGAAGAATAGCTTGGAATGCAACCAGAAGCTATGTGCCAAAACCTATGTTAGGTCTAACATTTCACCTTTACAGAAACATTAATTAAAGATGTTATTCTTAAAGTAAGAATACTAGCATGCGCTGTTCTACATGACACAAAAAGTCAAGTTTAATAAGAATACATAGAAAAGCTTATGAAATGTCAATTTTATTTATTCTTACTAAAATTTTGAAATTTTAGGGAATCGACTATATTTCCATTAAAAACTAAAAGTGCACTTTCAGAGAGCAGGACTGCCACTAACTGAAACATACATAAGTCAGAACAGCTGGTTGGAAAGATGATGCTACCCCATCAAAACTTCACGTGGCCACCTAAATGGCTCTGGGGTGCAGTCTTTCCTCAAGTCTCTTCAATTTCAGATAAGCTTCCTAATTATATGGAGAACCAAAAAGTTCATTTACCAAATAATTTTAATGGTACCTACACTCTACAATCATAGGCGAGAAATGAGAAGTCACATACATTGCCTAGCACCAAGGTTTGTGTCCACAGTATTTGATCTCTTGTCTCAATAAAAATTCATATTTGTTCAGTTTATGAGGGATATGAACTCTTAGAGATCAGTGAGTTTGTGTCATTTTTTTGCTTAGCCTCAGGTGTGTGGCTTGTAAGTTGCTTACTTGAAATTTATCAGATGGATAGTGGGAAAATAAATGTTGCAGCTTTTGAGAAACATGTTGAAACTGAGGAGCTAGCTAGCCATCACAGTCTCAGACTTGTGGAGTTCCCACTGTGACAAGACATGCAACCACTAGATTCAGCAGAAATTGTCTGTTCCAGGCATCTCTGCCCTTTGCTTTTTACTTCTCTTGAATTATCATGGTGGAAAAAGCATTAAAAAATTCCTAACCTCTCACATTTTTGTATCTTTTACTGAGAGTGCTAAATGGCCTATTTTTTTTCTTCTGTGTAGATATGAAAAAGATATGGTCTTGCTTCTGGTGAGATTTGCCCTGTGGGAGAGGAGCTGAAATAACATTCTGGACGCAAATAGACTACAAATAACTTGAGCCCTTTGAAATCACTCTTTCGATATTGATTCACTCCAAGGATGAAAGCCAGCCCTAGGCAGAATCAGACTGATGGATGCAGAATTCCTGGGAAGCCTGAGATCTCCTGGAAACAGAAGCTTCCAGAGGCACTTAGCAGTGTGCTCACCAGCTAGGCATGCTTTAGCTTCATGCCAGCCTAGGAAAGTCTTTCAATTTATTCTAGACACACTGCCTCACATTTTCAGGTGACAATTTTGAGGAGGATGAAATAATTACTTACTACATTAGCTGTGATCAGGTGCTCTATATGTTTTACATTCCTGACTAAACATACTCATATTTGAAGCTTCTGCACACACAGAGATGGTATCTTTTTAAAGCAGATTGGCTGATGTTCACAAGGAGAAACAGGGTGTGGACCTCTCAGACAGCTGCCAATAGGAGGACCTGGGTGGAGGCAGGATGTGGTATTCTATTCTTTGACACCTGCTGAGCATCACTGTAATTTGTCCAAATCTTCTAAGGTAAAGCTAGAAACACAGCAGGCATCAGTGTCAGGATAGGTAATAAGTTGTGCTGGGAATACATAATGGGAGCCCATGCAGAAAAAGTGAGAATATAGGGTACTGGAAAGGAATAGGTCTGAGTTATAGCAAGCAGTAATATGAAACAGTACAGTATGATTCTCTTTGGGAAAACATTTCTATGCTCATAACAGGTTTCCAATGATGACCTAAGGATGCTCATGAAACATTTAACTGAGCATGTGATCTCCACAAGTGTGGAAAGCAGAAGGTTTGGGTGCTAGGGTGGGAAGACAGTAGCTTCAGTCTGTTAAATGATAAAATAAGTGCATCATGTCCCTGTTGGTCCAGTGCTCCCCCATAACCAGACACCACAGTATGAGTCATAGTGCCTTCTAGTTCCTCTCGATGTGTTTGTCAAGGAGTGATAACATTTTTAAATAAATGAAACTGTTATCAAACTATATTGGGTGCCTTAAGTTCTGACCCACTGGGTCTTTTGTATTTTGCCACTTGCCACTACCCTAGAAATAGTATATTCACAATAAAAGTGATATTGTTTCTACATAAATTCTGGAGGTACAGAAAAGCTTAACTCTCATTCACAGGCCATACTAAATTCATAAACTAACTGGGACCTTCACACTTCAGAGTTGGAATTTTCATGCCATTTTACATGATGCCAATGAGGGCTCAGCAAGTGTGCCCAGCTCATGCATCCAGCAGCTGAGTCTCACTTAGGATTGCACAGAATTTAAGTCCAGATCTAACATGATGTAAATTCAGATTTGATCAGGTGAAAGCAAATATATATGGAGAGAAAATCTCTAGGCCAGAACCCTGCTTATTGAAGGCAAGAACACAGAAAGGACCTGTGAAGGACTTGCCATTTTTAGAAGAAAGAGTTCTGCTTAGGAATTGCATAGCCCCAGTTCAACCATATGCCACAGCAGAGTGGCTTCCTGATTTCTCATCTTTTTCTTAGGTTGTCTGAGAGAACCTTAGGATTATCTCAGCTGGGATATTTTAGTGACTTGTGTAAAGTAGACTAAATCCAACTTTTGGAAATTCACAGTGTTAGGGACCTTATTCTCAAGACAAAGAAAGTATTATAGTTTTTTTGTTTTATTTTCTTTGTTTGTTATTTTTGTTTTGTTTTGTTTTGCCCCCATGTCCAGCCTTGATTGAGACATGAGAGCAGACCTAGCACAGGTGTCCTTGGGGTGATGCTGGAGTGTGATGAAACAGACACCCTTTCTTTTTCTTCTC
>NW_022196905.1:17738520-17756222 GCF_008632895.1 Mastomys coucha
TCTTCTTCTTCTTCTTCTTCTTCTTCTTCTTCTTCTTCTTCTTCTTCATCTTCTTCCAGAGGCTGCCATTTGCATGGATCTAGCAGGAATGCTCTTGCCTATTGGTATATGCACTTGGCATATTGCAAGCAGATTTGGGGTCATGTAGGAAGAAATTTCATCATACGTCCTTGTTTGCAAAACTATCTTAGTCATTGTCCTCTAGTGTGGTATTCAAACACAAATAAAAGCTTCCTGGAAAGTGTTTAAGCCACCTGGAATCCCAAAATGATTCCTTCCTGTTGACATGAGGTAGAGCTAAGTGTTACAGCTCATGCAGGAGATTGCTTCTTATCAATTTCATTATAAAGGTATATTTAGGCTAAAATAACAGAAAATAACAGTCCTCCTGGGCACTAAGCAGCTAGAGGTTGCTGGGTAGGAAGAAGGCAAAACTGTTGCTACAAATAATAGGCACTGGCTCTCCTTTATAGTGGTGAAACATTATAATATATGTGTTATTTTAATTGACCTGTAATATTTGTACATGTTTATGGAAACCCTGATATTTTCCATGTATAATGATTGAATAAAAGTAATAAACATGCCTATCACTTCAAACGTTCTTCATCTCTTCATTGGCCAAGCATAGTTGCTTCTGAGATAAATAAGAACAAACAGCATCATTATCCACTGCTATCAGAAATTGACAGTTGTTTCTACTATCTAGATGAGCTACATCTATCAAGAAAGCTGTCTGCATTTTCTCACTTTCTCAACCTCCTAAGTCTCTGGTAACTACAACTGTCACCCCTCATCTTATGCAGTTAACGTCTTCAGATTCCACAAATGAAAACATTCCGTATTTTTCTTTCCTGACTTATCACATTTTAATTAATGTAATACCTACCTAGCCCATTAGGTGATCCAGGTTGTTACTAATGACAGAATTTCATTCTTTGTTATTGCTTAATAGTATTCCACTGTGTGTATATATCTTTAAACCATCCATTAGTTGAGTACACTGTTTGGTTCGATTACTGGACTACTGTGCAAAGATCTGTAAAAACCGTGTGAGTGCAGCAGTCAGTTTTCATTTCTTTGAATATATTCCCACTAGTAGGAATACTGGTTTATATGACAGATATTTTTCTAGGTATTGATAAAGCACCCATATTGCTCTCTACAAAGCTAGTACTAATCTATATTCTCTTGCTGCAATGCACAGCAGGTCAGGGAGATGGCTTTGCTTAATATTACATGTCTATCAGTCCCAGTTCTGATTCCAAACCTAGTCTATTAAAAGAATAATGTAAGTCACTGATCAGTTGCCAAGATCTCCTTAATTTCTTTATTCTTTTACCATATAAATTCAGTTAAATGAACCATAGAACCATATGTACTCCTTTTATGTGTTTTCCAACTGAACCAATAGGAGAAAATAATTTAGATCTAAATAATGCTAGCTACTGGCTTAAAACTATGACTTTTTCTGCAAAACAATGCCATATACTTCATAGTACTATGCCAAGCCCTCTTTATCTTCTCACGTGTTATTTCTTCTATGTCTATGAAGTCTTTCCCTGACTCCTATGGGGCAACTGCAGGAAGGGAGATGGAATCTGACTAGTCATGCAGACACAATCTGGTTGAAACATGGACTTCTTCCATCCTGTTTGTATCTCAGGCATGAGCTGACTCAGACCAGTTTCTGTGGTCTGCACTTATGTGCTCATTTTATGACAGTGGCTCCATCATATGGCATGTTGGATTGTGTTAAGCACCCAGATAGGCTATGAATGTATGCTCCAGAAATTAGCACTCACAGTCCATTTGGCCTCATTCTCTGCAGCCTCTAAAATCAGGAAAGTATTTACCACTCAGTCAGGCTCTGATAGAGCAAGGCTAAGAAAAGCAGCTAGGCTTTCCCATAAAACTACAGACTTTGTAACCCTAAAGACACTCAAAGTCCACTATCCAGGACACAGATCTGTGGTTATATCTCAGCTCTCCCTATTTCAAGCCCAAGAAGTCCTACTGCCCACAATCTCCAAAGTATCAAACCTGTGGCATTCATCCATTTTGCTGAGAATCCTGGCTGACTGTCCTAGAAGAGTGTCTAAGACTCCTTACTTCAAGTTCTGTAGCTGGAATCAGCTGTAACATGGGAAGTGATTCCCCATGTGACTTCTACACCAGCAATATCTTCATCATCTAACACTGAACTGAAAGACCATGGACATTATGAAAACCTATAGAACAAGATTCTTGACAGTATCCCAGGAGACACCATTACAATCAACCTGGCAGGGGTTGTAGCTGCTCCCTAAGAGTTGAGAACCTCAAACTTAAATCATCATCAAACTACTTTTCTCATGTCTGTCCCATGAAAGAGGTCTGTTTCTTCTAATAAAGCCTATTTTCCAAGTTCCATCCAGCATATATGGAGAATTACTTTGCATCATTTTCTTGATGATAATGGCTTGGTCTTAGAACCTTAACTGGTGCAATTCAGGAATGAGGTAACAGCAGTGAAAAAAAAGCAGCACTGGACATGGGAAATATGGAGTCAGGTGGGCTGGGTTCACTCTGAAAGAGAACATCTATCAGGAAATCATTGTGTTCACTGTATCCAGCACAGGAAGAGGGATTGCTAGTTTCTCAATGGGAGCTCTCTGAAGGGGCACCATCTTGGGCTCTAAATATTCTGGAGGAGAAAGATACCTAAGATCAACAGTCTGTACCTAAACTGGCCAATCACTCATATACACACAAAACTTGGACTAGAGGAAATTTTTACTATCCCTTGACCAGGGGATGCTTTGTCATAGTCATGGGTCTTGGACATTGGGGTCCTTGATATGACCTAGCTTATGTCAATAATACAGATTCATTCAGGACTTCCTATGTTCTTCATACCTTTAATCTTGGTAATTAGAAAGAATGAGACCTTTGGTTAGGTCCTATTTGAACTTAATCATGTACATTATTCAACACCTGTAGGCATGCATGTGTGTGAACATTTATACCTGTTCCCACACATGTGTGTCTACATATTATGAACATGTTAAAGTAACAGAAGATAGGGAAGCAAGATACACTGCCTCAAGTTACTGTCAAATTAACTTTCTTAGTCTTCTCAATTGCACATGAATAGTCTTGCCTTGAGGGCTTTTGTTCTTCAACTTGATCCACATCATTTTCTTGAATACTTGGATATTCCACCAGCTATCTGCACTCCAAGAGAACTCAGTAAAAACATATTTAAAACTTACACAGAGCTCCCTTCTGAGTGCTGTTATCTGCTGTCTGTCAGAAATTTGTTTAAGGGAGTGAGACTATATGACTCATAAAGACTCATTGCCATTTTTATCCCAGTAAGGCTAGGGTGTCTAATGGAGAAGCTGTTACTTGGGGCCTTTGCCTACAGATACAGCTCCTTTCAGAAATATCGGGGAATGGAGTGGTGGTCTTGGTGCATTTTGTGGTGCAATAGAGAAGCATAAAGAGTGGGGGTTTGTTCAAATCTCTACAATGAAAACTGGAACTTTGATGTGGCTAAGAGAATGTCAGCAAGCATTAAATCCCTTGAGTCTGTGTGCTGAAGCTGGTTAGTGCCTTTGGTAATCTCCTAGGGCTCTTCATGCAGCAAAACTAATTTAAATTGCAACATGATTCAATAGGTGGAAACAGAAAGTTGAAATAAGCCTTTTGGATCTTGTAACTGCACAGAACCATTGTACGTGAAAAGTACAGAGAAAAACAATTGGAATCATTTCAGGCTTTGAAAACTTATAATTACAGGTAAATGGCTATTATGTTATTGGAACAGCCATTATAACTGAAAGGTACAATTTGGGATAATATATGTGGGGACATTAATACACCATCAGATTTTTACAGCGCAAGCATCACAATGCATCCAAATTCAAATTAGAGGTTACTTCCCTGATTTTTTTCTTGAATCTCTGTCTCTATTTTTAAGTAGGGCATTCATGTGAAATAATGACATCATTTCAAAGAATCATAATAATTTTTGGCTATGCACTATTCACTATCATTTAAAAGTCTCCCAGTCTTTAACATTATAGGAAAAATAACAAAAGTCAGTTCATTCTCCACATGACTGTCACCTCTAAGTGACTTAAGCTAATGGGATAGCACAGCAACATAGACCATCGAGGTTGAATGAAATCCAGAATGAAATCCTTATTTACATTTAGAATTTCCATTTAAACGCAAATACATCTGATACTTTGGACATCTCCTGAGGCTAGACTAAGCTTCCCCAAAAGGATAAGAAAACATGAACAAAAGAAAACATGAGTTGTGGAAAGAACCAACGAAATCCTGTTTGGATTTTTCACTTAGTTATCTCGTGACATCTTTTAACAATCATGGGCCTCTACATGATTATAAGTTCTACACAGCATGTGATTGCCTCAGAGATCATCAGAATGGAAGAAAAGAAACAGAGGAAGAGAGAGAGGTAGAGGTCAACCAGGAGCCATATATACCTGTGGACAACCCACCTCACCACCAAGCTGCTTTCCTTTGCTACACGACACTGGAAGACGCCAAGTCATTGAAGACTCACCGTAAGATCTTGAACTCCTTGTGTTTCTCCTAAAGAGACATTTTTGATGTTTCCTAGCCCTCCTCAGCTACCCTAGAATCTCTATCTATGTAGACACCTGTTCTCTCTTGTAAATAACTGAAAAATGAATAACAGCATCCCAGCACTTGCTTGAACTTTTATTTTGAGCTAGGGTTGATTCTGTGTCAATTTGCAAGTTGTTCACTCTGAGCAAGCTCACTTTACAGATGAAGAAAATTTAGCTCAGCTGGATGTTTCACTTTTATAAGTCCTCAGTATTTGTTAGTTACATCATTTAACACGATTACACATATGTCCACTCAAAATCTCAATAATAAAAATTCCAAGCACTTTAATAACAAGAGTTTCTGTGATCCTGAAAATGCTAGCCTCACTGGAACTCTTCTCTTAAATTTTTCTGTAGTGTTTCCTTGTGTTGGATGGCGTGATGGGTGCTTTGCTTGGGTGTAGCTTTCTCAAATGACTAGTGCTCTCTATGTTGCTTGAAATAAAGAGAATTGTGGCAGCAACAATCTTAATTATGAAAGCCACAGAGATGAGAAATTGACTCAAAATAGACAAAGCATTGAGAACAATACTAATGGAAGTTAAGAATTAAAATGATTTTCTGCATTTAATTGTATGTTTATCATACATACATATTCTTTTGTGAATAGACTGAATATAAAAGTCACAATTTTATTCACAATAATGTATTTTCCTTCTCCAAAATAATTTTATATCTAGACATATAAAATATTTTTTAGAAACAACAATAAGTTAACATGTGGGTAGTTATCTTGAACTATATCAGATACATGGATAGTGAGATAAATTATTTTGTGAATCAAATTAACTTTATAGGTTTGAGGGATCTACTTAACATGTAATAAATATTCATATTAAATATCCTTGTGCAGCACAGTACCATATACAATGAATGTATACAATGTTGAAGTTTGTCTTTTGTCTCTTTGACAAAATACTTTGTGCAAACTAACTTGGGTTCTATTTCACAACTCATCATTGAAGAAAGTTAGAGTAGCAACACAAGAATAAGCAGGAACCATTGGGAAATGCTGCTTTCTGGCTTGATCCTTGTGGATTGCTCATCTTGCTTTCTTATACCATCCAGGAGCACCTCCTAGGCAGTGACACTGCCCAGAATGAACTGCAGTCTTTGACCTCTAACATTAGGCAAGAAAATGCCCACACAAACTTATCTAACCATAATATGACATAAAAAATCCTTCAATAAAAGTTTCTTCTTCCTGAATAAATCTAGCTTGTGCCAAATCTCCTAAAAAACAAAAGTAAAAAACAATACACACAATAAAAATTTTAAATAAATAGTAAGTGGGAGGATAACTCAGTAAAATGCTTGCTGTGTCAGTATGATGATATAATGCCAAAATCGATTATGTAGGCTTAGAATCTCAGTACTGGGGAACAGAGAAAGGCAACCCCTTGGGACTTCCTTGAAAGTTAACCCAAACTAATGGTTGAGACTAAGACAAGTGAGAAACCCTGTCTCTAAAACCAAAGTGAATAGTTCCTGAAGAACAACAGAAGATAAGTTGGAAGCAGTGAGAACATTTACTGTTTCTTATAATTATTTGTATTGTGAATATTTAATCCTTCACAAAATAACCATGCACTGTGTAGAATGTATAAATTTAAAAAAAAAATGTTACCACAATCTGCCTGATATAGGATGTGTCTGTTAATTTACAGTATAAACTAATAATATGGCTTCAACTTTCAAAGAACTTTTTTTTTAATTAGATATTTTCTTTATTTAAATTTCCAATGATATCTCCTTTCCTGGTTTCCCCTCTGGGGGAAAAAACCATGTTCCCTCCCCACTCCCTCTGCTCACTAACCCACCCTCTCCTCTTCCTGGCCCTGGCATTCCCCTACACTGAGGCATAGAACCTTCACAGGACCAAGTGCTTCTCCTCCCATTGATGACTGACTTGGCCATCCTCTGCTACATATGCAGCTGGAGCCATGAGTCCTACCATGGTTACTCTTTAGTTGGTGGTTTAGTCCCTGGGAGCTCTGAGGGTACTAGCAGGTCCTTAGGACGAGTAACAATATGAACTAACTAGTACCCTCAAAGAACTTTCTTTGCGCCATTCATATTGGCTTGTTCCTGGATGCTCATCTCCCATTTACATACTTATCTTGCCAGGGTCTATGGGATAGAAAAACAAAATCCAATCAATATGACATTTGTCCTCAAGGACTGAGCCACTGAGTCCCCTCTTCTCTCTACCCCTTACTAGTTCTTTCTCTCACTCTCCCATTCACATCTGCTGAAGCCTGGGTGCAAAGAAGGGAATTTCTTAATCAGTATAAATAATTAAAATATAGTAGTGAAACTCACCACAATACTTTAAAACATTCATTGATAACTGATAGCAAACATGAAAATTCAAACTGTGATATTTATATGGAACTATGAAACTTATTCTCTTCCAAACATACACGCACAAGCTAAGGGAATTTTGTTCACAAAACCTTCCAAAAAAAAGAGCTTGTTTTTCAGCTACAGTCATGTAAAAATATTCTATAGTACTGACAAAGACAGTTCACAAGGTCCAATAGCCTTGATTCACAAACTCTCTAAGTGTGCACTTCCATTCCCACATGGTATTCCATTTTCAGAATGCATTTAATAGGCAATATGGCAGAGTTACAGAAATACTTTCAAAGCATGTGCACTCATAATGTACAAATAACTGTGTTGCAAATTAGCTGAATTATTCATGGAGCTGCAGTGCCAAATAGCATTATCTAGACCTGAATTTCTAACAGGTTGAGTTCATTTTTCAAAAACAAAATTTGACAGTTCTTTATGATGCCTGAGTGCACACACCACATCCAAGTTTATATAATGTTGAAACTATTGCAGGAAAAATGAAATACACAGCCAGCTAGACCCCACATTTCTGTATTAAAGCCAAGCTCAACCAGATGAAGACTTTAGACAGAAACATTCAATTGACTAAAATATTAAGGTGTAAATTGTAAAATAAACCCATTCTGACAGTTTTGTAGAATACAAGTAAAAAAAATTGGGTTGATATGTAATAAAGTAAGGTCTAACAAAGATAAACAATATACTTAGGCTAATATCCTCTCAATATTGATACTATCCAGAGGAACCAAGGAATGCCAGGGAATAGGTAAGTTTAGTGCCCTGATCTAAACAGAGTGACAAGTTCTGCTTTCTGTCTCCTTCAAAATTAAAACTAGATTATTATTTAACAACATCCTATAAATTATTTGCAAGTTATGTTTCCTTTGCCCCAGAAAGAACATCCATTGAAAGCTGTAATCAGCGGAGTGGCTTGTGAACATAGTGGGCCCTACTTCTTTTTTTTTCTTTATTAATCATTCCATTCATTTACATCTTAAAGGATATTCTATTTCCCAGTTACCCCTCCACACACCCCCATCCCACAACCTCACTTTCCTCCCTTCCCTTTGCTTCTATGAGGGTTCTCCCCCACCATCCCACCCTTTCCTACCCCATCCCTCCAGCATCTCCCTACACTGTGGCATCAAACCTCCACAGTACCAAGGGCCTTCCCTCCCATTGATGTTAGACAAGGCCATTCTCTGATACCTATCTATCTGGAACCATGGATTCCTCCCTGTACACCCCTTGGTTAGTGGTCTAGTCCCTGGAAGAACTTGGTGGCCCAGCCAGCTGATATTGTTTTTCCTATAGGGTTGCAATCCCCCTTAGCTCCTCCAGTCCTTCCACCAGCTCCCCCACCAGGGTCCCTGAGCTCGGTCTGATGGTTGGCTCCAAACATCCACATCTGTATTGCTCAGTTGCTGGCTGAACCTCCCAAGGAGCAGCCACACCAGGTTCCTATCAGCAAGTGCCTCTTGGCAAGTGCAACACTGTTGGTTTTGGTGTCTGCAGAAAGGCAGTTCCCAGATGGCCCTTCCTTCAGTGTCTACTCCATTTTTTGTCCCTGATCTTCCTTTGGTCAGGAATATTTCTGGGTTAAGAATTTTGAGATGAGGGTGTGTGGCCACATCCAACACCTTCGTGGGCCCCACTTCTTATCCTAAGCTTTTTGTGTGTGATAAGCAATGAAGATTCATACTACCCCAGGTCTAAAATTTTCCTTCCTGGATCACTCTGGGATTAAGGGGTCATAAGACACAGTATATGTGTTCTAGATGAGCCTCTGAGTTAAACCAGAGTGTGGTTCTTTTATTGGATGATGCCTTCCAGGAATTATTTCCTGTCCTTTTTGCATTTGCTAACCCTCTTCTGGAAATTCTGTCTAGTCTTCTTCCAAGGAATTGAGTTGACCTTGTGACTTGTTTGAAATGATGCCAGATTTAAATTTGCTGCTTTACAGGCCTGGGACCACTTGCCTTTGTTATCTTGAGTGCCTGTCACCAGGCTCCAAAGAAGCGAATTAAGAATGCTAGGTAAGAGTTGTCTCTGATGACATGTCAGCATTGTGCTCCTTGGTAAAGCCTGAGGTAAAGCCTGATGGTTCCTGCTCATATAAGCCTGAAAGAAATGCTGAAGCCTGAGTGATCCCATGAGCTCAGCCATGTCAGCAAACCTCACAAGGAATCATGGGAAATAATAAACTGCTGCTGTTTTAACCCACTAAATTTTATAGGTTTTATACAATAGATAACTAAAACATAAGAATGCAGGAGTATGAAATTAGTACATGGAAGAAAATGCAGTTATCAATACAGGTAATTTTTACTTTATGGTTTTTCATCTAAAATATCATGCCACATAAAAAAACAGAACTAGGGATTACCATAAATCTGTGCTAAGAATTCTAAAGCTGGTATCTCCTAAATGCTAGGATGCTCCTCTCTGTAGTAACAATATATGTAGCAGTATTTGTATCATGGGGAAGTATGTGATAAGCATAAATAAAGAGAAGAGGTCAACAAAGCAATCACAGGTACATTGCCAATTAGGGCTCCTTATACTACAGAAAATCCCCAAATTAATATAAATTTCAGTTGTCTCACACTAGAAAGCTACTAGCCCAGGTGTTAATCAGGTCATATATACCTTTTACAACTTGACGTGGAATAAAAAGCATGACCACCTCTGCATAGATGAATATTAGATTCATGATAACTAGACTCTTTTATCCTTCCTCTATCTTGTATCCTTGTCAGTTCTGATGAAAAACTCAAAAGACAGGGAGGGTTGGGTTTATCATACAAGAAAATAAATTAAGAAGTTCACATACAGCAGTATGATTTCATATCCAGACATTTTCCCCAGTATGTACATAGAATGAATGTTTTCTTCATCAGTTATATTTTTTCATAGATCCCTGAATATATAATAGACCCAATTTTATAAAGACTTCTCATAAAAAACTCATATTTTATTAGATGTTTTCTTATTTATAATATCTCCTTTCCCAGGTTCCCCTCCAAAAAAGAAAAAAGAAAAAGAAAAGAAAAGAAGAAAAAATTTAAAAAACAAATAAATAATCCACATTCCAATTAATGTTCCATTCCATTATAATTATAAAGGAGAAAATTTATATGCTCATACTCCCAATAAGTTTAAACATTTAGTGATCCTACATGAAACAATTCCCTAATTGTTGAGCAATCCACAGATTAATTCAGAAAACAATATCCTAAAGTCTCTCAAAATTCTTTCCTTCATACAATAAACAAACATCATTGGTTCTTCAGGAGTCAGAAAAATCAGAAGAGATGTATGAGTGGCCAAAGAAACTGTGCAGATAATAAGGTTGAAACCAAGCCCTTGATTTACTAAAATTTTGTTCATCCTAAAGTATAGCTCTTTGGAAATAATATAATTCTCTATATATGAGACACCAAAAGACTTCTCCTGAAAACTCTTAGAACTGATAAATATATTCATCAAAGTGGCAAAACATAAAATTAATAAACACACACACACACATACACACACACGAGCCTCCATATACAACAATGGCACATGAACAGAAGAAGAGATCAGGGAAATAGTCTCATTCCTACTAGCCTGTAAAGTTCCTGCAGTTTTTGAATAAATGTAACAAACTATGTGAGAATATATAAATAAAATTTTAAAACACTGTTAGAAAAAAATTGAGGAGGATACAGAAATAGAGAAGGACCCACACACACATACACACACACGCAGACACACACACACTTGTGAATTGATGTTATGACACTATCTTACCAAGAGCAATTTAAAGATTTAATGAAATACTAATAAAAATTTCAGTGTCTTTCTTCACAGAAATTTTTTAAAACTTAAAACTCACAAAGAAGTAGAAGACCCCAGGTAGTCAGAGAAATCTTCATCACAAAGTGTGCCACTGTGTCAGCATACCTAACTTTATGTTATACTAGAGCCCCATCAAAATGAAACAGGAATGGATGGCACTGGCATAAAAACAGATGCTTAGATCAAGATAGTTGAGGTCCCAGATACAAAGCCATGTAATTAATACCACCCAACTTTTGACAAGATGCCAAAAGCAAAAATTAGAGAACTAATACTATCAACAAATATGGTCCTGGAAAAACTGGCTATCTACAGACAGAAACTAAAACCTGTTTCTTGTCACATAAAATTCAGTTCCAAATGCATCAAGGATACAAGTCATGAATGTCTGAAATTGCCAGAGGAGTAAGTAAGAAGTATACCTTAATATATAGGCATAGTGTAAACATTTTCTGAATAGGCATCCAATATTCAGAAAACAAAGCCTATAATAACAAATGGAGTTTTACAAAACTAAAAAGCTTTTGTTTGAAAAGGAAACTGTCAATCAAGTGAAGAGATGGGGCGATGTATACCAGATTCACATCCAACATTGGATTAGTAACCAGAATATACAAAGAAGTCAATAAACTAAACATTACAAAAAGAAACAGTCTGATCAAAACTTGGATGTGTAGCCTAGAGACCAAGCTATACATCTGCTACAAATTTGTAGGGCCCCTAGACCCCTGCTCTTTTTGAGCCTCCATAGACCCAGGTTAGTTGACACTGTAGTTATTCTCTTGGTGTCCTTGGTGTCCATCTCACTCCCTCAATACTTTCCAACTCTTTCACAAGACTTTTAAGTTCCACATAATGCTTGTCTGTGTTCTTCATGTGGGTCCCCAGACAATTGTAGCAGGGACTGTCACTGACTCTGTTGCTTGCCTTGGATCCCTTTCCCCTAGTTGGGATGCCTTGTCTGGCCTCAGTAGAAGAGAACATGCTTAGTCCTGCTGAGATGTGATGTGCCAGGGTGTGTTGGTACCCATGGGGGGAGTACTTCCCTTTCTCTAAAGAGAAGAGGAGGATGTTAAAGGGGAACAAGTTGTGAGGTGAGACTAGGAGGAAAGGAGGAAGGGGGACTGCAGTTAGGATGTAAAATTAATTATTAATTAGTTAATGAATGAAAACATTAGATCATGTAACTGAACAAAGAGTTCCCAAGTGAGGAACAAATTAAAACTGCTTTGAGATTCCCTCTTAGGCCAGTCAGTTTAGCTATCAAGGAAGAAAATGACAGTAAATTTTGACATGATTATGGGGAGAGGGAAATGTTCATCTACCATTAGAAAGAGTGTATACAAGTACAATTACTATGGAAATCAGTGTGGAGATTTCTTAGAAAGCTAGGACTAGAACAGCCATTTGACCCACCTATTTCCCTCATGGCCATATATCCAAAAGACTCTTATGTTCTCCTACAATGATACTTCCACAAAATGTCTTTTTTGCTGATATACTTACAATAACTATGAAATTGAATCAGTCTCATCATTCAACAAAGGAATAAAAGTGGAAGGGTAGTAGATACACATGGTGGAATTTTATTCAGGTCTAGAAAAAAATTAAATTTGTATAAAATAGGTGGAGCCAAAAATATTGCACTAAGGGAGACAACTCAGAATCAGAAAGACAAATTTCACATATTCTCATTCATATGTATAATTTTTAGATCTGTATGTTGAATTTGGTTTGTCTATAGATGTTAAAAATATAGAAATGGTCCATAAGAAGGGAAAGAAAACAGTGTTAAGGAAAGAAAGGGATAGTTAGTGCTATGGAAAAAGAGGGAGGGATACTGAGAGTTAATGTTTAACAGGGATTGTGGCAGAGACGGGTAAATTACTGTGTAGAGACTTGTTAACCAAAAACTAGGAGTGCGTAAAAACCTTTATGGAAATACACCATACTGTTTTTATTAAAGGTAATTATTAATAAAGCTACTTAAAGGTATAAAAAAAGAGGAGATAATCTGTACATGGGTACCTTGCATAGATAAACAGTGCTGTTCCCAGAAGACATGAATTATCAAATAAATATATCCAGTGTCAGGTATGAACATTCTCTTTGAGTTATTTATCAGGAAGACCACAATAACAATACACAGGATACTGTCATTACTCTTAGATAATGTTGTAAGTTAGGAGCTGTTACAGATTATGAGAGGAGAGGATAGTTATAGGAGACCCCAATGTTAGTAGTTTTGACTCCCCAATAAGGAGTTCAGAGACTGCTAAGGTACCAATACAAGGAGCCCATCCCTGGATGGTTAAATTAATTTTGTTTTGTTTTTTGACAAGTATGCTACAGATGCATAACAAGGTTCCAGTTGGTGACCTAAGACTCCAAGGACAAATCTTCCCTTTTCAGTTATGTAGATAGAAAAAGGTCAAGTCCAGTCAGGGAGACATATGGGTAGGGCTTTAAGGACAGCCTGTTGGAGCTTGGTAAAGGTGTGAGAAGTTCATGGGTAGGGCCTAAGGCTGCTTCATATAAGGGGTGAGAAAGAAGGGAAAAAGAAGAAACTAAGGAATGTAAAAAGCTAGCCATTCCTCAGAAAGATAAAATCTCAATGTATCTGCTTTGATGTGGAGGTCCCTGATCCACTTTACTTGAGGTTTGTACAAGGGGAAAGGAATGGATCGATTTGCATTACCAAAATTAGACAGTAAGAACATTTTTGATACTGACACATGTATTTTGGGCATAAGACAGAAAAATCAAACTGTAACTGCCCTAAAAGCCTTCATTCTTTCCTCCTAGCATAGTACTGAAGGTACTATGCATGCCAAAGAAGAAGAAAATCACCTCTGATATTATTCAGTAGTGAACCACAAATGCTACATAGTGATCTGCCAGACTAGATGTGCTCATTTGTGCAAAAATAATGTGAAGGTTATAAAGGTAACCAGGCCCTTTCTGATTGGATTTGAAGCCTGCTCCACAGGGTGGAATTCAAGACTTTAATCCTTGGCACAAGAAGTCATAGGTCCCAGTGGTTATCAAGGGGGACCCAGTGCTGCTATGTTTCTAATTAGGCATGTTGTTGAACTGTCTTCTAAATACTTATGCTTACACACATAGATTCGTTCTGCTCTCTGCCTTAATCATTAAAGTTTCTTTCTGCAGTAGCCAATAGTTAAGACAGAGACTCATAACTGGCTAAAGTGCTTAGAATAAATGAGTGCTTACCTGTAAATGGCATATCAATATCAACCACCATAAGACTCAAGGAATATTGTGGAAAAGGTGGAGAGAAAAAAATTAAGAGCTAGAGGATGAGGAGGAGTGTTTGAAACTCTATCTTCTGACATAACATATCTGTTGGACTGATGAGTTTGTAGCAGCTGTGGTCACCTTCAGAAAGTCTATGCAAGATCAAAACAACAAGATCATTCAACATGCTTACAGAAAGCAATAACTGAACTCAGTGAGCTACAAATGGGAGGGGAGTGTTGGGAGGTATCTGGAGGAATTAGGGGGAAGGTAACATCAATATACATTACAAAGCTGTATAAACTTGTCAATGAATAAAAAGAAATCCTAAAAAAATAAAATAAAAATGTGCACTTGAATTCAGAAAAAGCATACTTCCCAATTTTATAATAAGCTTATTGCTGGTCTGGGAAATTATTTAAATTCTAGGTGACAGTCACTTTAGAAATGCTTAGAGTGTATCCTATCACATACATACGAATCAAGCATAGGATACTATGGAAATGTTGAATTTAGCTTGAAAATGTTCCAAAATTTTCCCAGAGGAAGGAGACTTTTGCTCTGTCTTAAGTGCAGCTTTATAATTGGAGAGTGGAAAATGAAAAATGGATAAGGCACTGTGGAGGAAGAGCAGTTGAAAGGGTAAGCTCCCTACAGACTCACAAGTGGTTCTATATGACTCACTTATAAAATGAGATCAGGTTAGTGAGGATCAGAGCATGGGTGATTGCATGGCTCCAAAGAACTGAAATGCCACACCAAATGGCTAAGAGTTCATGAGCAAAGCTATGGAGGCATCAGCTATATGCTTCTCACAGCCAAACTAAACAAGCTGGACAACAGCAACAGAAACACATTCTCCTTCACTGCAAAGCAACATGCTCCAGGACACTGTTAGCAAATGAAGTTTCAACATGTTTTGAAAGATAGCTAGCATACACAGAACTTTCTAACCACAGTGATTCTTCTAGTTATTTCTAACAAAATAGTGAGATAGCCATAACAGAAGAATCACTGGGAAAACCCATAAATCTGTATGAATTAAATAACAGCAATGAGTCAAAGACTAATCAAAGCAAATATTATTAAATATTTCAATACAACAGGGAAAACACATCTTAGCAAAACTTGTGACAGAGTAAAAAAGATAATATTGATAGATGTAAGTCATCGTATTTGAAAAGAGAAAAGGTTAAAATTATACATCTATAAGTATATACAAACACACACACACACACACAAATTGAGCCACTTTTCGAGCTGTCATTGTTGCCCTCAAGTATCAGGCATAGGAAATCTTTTGAATGGTCTGTCAGTGTAGTCCAACTCACACACACACACACACACACTTTATCTATGAAGCCCTTGATTGCCTCTCAGGCTTTAGGATGGTCCCTATTGCTAAAGACACCTCAAACGTAGGATACAGGACTTTGATGTTTAGAGGTGGACTTGACCTGCAAGCCTCTTTTCTACCATCTAGATTCTACAGTTCTAGGAAATACTATGAAATCTATGACATGAGGGAAGCCTTAAACAGCCCCATCCAGCTGCAAAATTTATGAACCACAACAATTAACAACATGGCAGAATATTCATTAAGATATGAAAAGTGTAACACTTATCCATAGCAATCAACTGCTAATTAGACTTAAAGCTCATAAAACAAGAGGGAAATGATGTCTGGCACTAGAAACCCATTCAGCTTCCTGGGGCTAATACAGTCATGAACCTTGGAATAGAATCTATTATTGCCATTTTCTAAGGCAACATATTTCTTCACTACAATCTAAATATTATCCTTATACCCATAGATAAGTATAATTACCACTCCTAATCATAGATGTCTTTCTTTACCGCAAATGGAGACCATCACAGAAACCTAGAATTGGACACAATGCAGAGATCAATGACCTATGAGGAGCTCAGCCCCAATAGATACATATACACCACAGATCCTGTATAGCAGAAAGATTGTAAGGTCCAGAACACCAAAAAGTCTAAAGTGAAACTGTCTCTTGTAAAAATGGTGTACAAAGAAGACTAGAATGACAGCAGTGTTGGAGATGTCACCAATGTGAAAGGGAGAAAATTTCATGGGGTCCTTCCCCTAGAAAGAAAAGTTACTACAGGCAACTAATGTCTCCTGGGAAAAGGAAATTAGCCTTTCTCCAGGATACCAACCTTATTGCCTGCCCAATGCAAAGCAGTCAGTCAACATAGACATGTAAACACAAATGACCTTAATAAGTTGTATTTTAGTATATTCATGAACATACACACACATTTTGTGCATATGTAAAATAGTATACATACAGTGTGTGTGTGCGTGTGTGTATGTGTGTATGTGTGTGTGTGTGTGTGTGTAATAATAATCAGAGAAAAAGAAGTTATCGACTTGAGAATCAGGGTACATGAGAGTGATTCAAGAAAAGGTAGCTGGGAGAAGCTAAAGCTAGAGGAAAGAAACACACAAAATATTTAAAACCATGTAGCAGAGGATTGCTTTATTGGACATCACTGGGAGGGGAGTGCCTTTGTCATGTGGAGGCTCAATGACCCAGGGTAAGAGAATGCTAGGGTGCTGAGGTAGGAGTGGGTGGGTGGGTGGGGGGATACCATCATAGAGGCAACGTTAGGGGAAGGGATGGGAGTTGTAGAGGGGAACCTGGGAATGGGGTATAAAATTTGAAATGTAAATAAATAAAATAACCAATGAAAATCTTTTTTAAAAAATAAAGAAGAATGACTTCAAATAGCCAATTTTATATAGAATAAGCTGAAACAAAATCCAATATGAGCGATAATATAAAGTAATGAAGATTCAATCACTGATAGATTATATAAAAACACAAAAAATATCAATAAGACCAATAATTTATTATCTGAAAAGATGAACAAGATGTATAGCAGATGATGGCCAAGTTGGTTATCAATGGGAGGAGAGGCCCTTGGCCCTGTGAAGGTTCTATGCCCCAGTGTAGGGGAATGCCAGGGCCAGTAAGCAGGAAGGGGGTGGAGTGGTGAGCAGGGGTGGGGAGGGAACAGGGGTTTGTTTTAGTTTTGGGGTTTTTTTAATTTTATTTCATTGTTTTTTTTCTATTTTTTTAAGAGGGGAACATGAGAAAGGAGATATTGTAAATAAAGAAAACATCTAATAATAAAAAGATTAACAACCTTTTGTTGTTAATGGACTAAGTAAAACAAGAAAGAACAGTGTTGGGAGATGGCTAAATGGAAAAGTCCTTGCCATGAAAGCTTTATGACATGGATACAGGTCCTCAGCACTTATATCCAAAAGCCAGTTGAAGTGGTATGAACATGAAACCTCAGCATGTTGAGCAGCTATGTGTAGATCTGAAGGGCTTGCTGAGCACTCTACTATAGTTTCAGCAAGAAATTCTGGCTCAAAAAGTATGAATAATAAGAGAGGAAAGGACTTGATGTGGATCTCTATCATCCACACTCCCACCCAAAGTACAGCCTGGCCATATACATACAATTATACATACATACACACATACAAATAGATAGTTTGAGGAGGACACGCAGGCAGGAAGGAAGAAAAGAAGGAAGGGAGGGAAGAAGGAAGGGAGAAAGGGA
>NW_022196905.1:17756840-17763873 GCF_008632895.1 Mastomys coucha
CACAGTCCCCACTGTATTTACCTGTTCTACTTGTCACCTTTCAATAAAGCATATCAAATGTTGATACAAAAAAAAAATAGAAATTCAAACTATACCCATGAGTAAGAAGTAAACAACTGTTCTTTTTCCCAGTAACAAAGCCCTCAACATGGTGGCAACCCCAGGTAATTCAATCAAGCATTTAATGAAAAACTATTAACAATCTACTTCAAACCTTTCAAAAAGTTAAAGAGGAAAGGAAACTCCCTAGCAGACTAGAAATTCAACATGGACTTAATACCAAAACCACAGTATGAAAAGCAAATATCAAGATGACATCTTTTATGAATATTAGTACAAAAATCCTCAACAAAATTATAACATTCACAGCATTTTAAATTGTGCAGCATATTAAAATGTCTGTATATCATCACCAATCAACATGCTTTCTTGTAATGTAAAAATGGCACAGCACACTGAAATGGCCAATGCAATAAAGCACATTAACATAATAAGAGGATAAATAATCATTTCTACTGACACAGGAAAAGGACTTGAGAAATCAATATTCCTTCATGATAAAAATGCTCAACATCTAACAACAGAAAGAAAAATATTTTCATATAACAAAAGCCATTCTGGAAATTTCTGTGGCATACTCATTCTCAATATTTGATGTTTGCTAAAAGCTTTTCTTTTAAGAAATAAATAAAGCAAGATGTCCATTCTTAATACACATATCCATCATACTACAGCAAGTTCTTGTCGAGCCATCCAAGAGTGGAAAAATAAATACAAATTGAAAAGGAAAAAGTAAAATTACCAATCTATTCACAGAAGACATGATCTGACATGCAGAAAATCCCAATACTTTAATAATACCAACAAAATCAAAAATACAAAATTAAGAAACAGAAATCAAATAGGTTTTTATATGAGAAAAACAATATACAGTTAAATACAAGTCAATATTGAAATAATATTGAAATATTACTAAACATAGATTAGCTGTGGGTAATTCAATAAAACCTGTAAATTAAAAGAAAATTTGGATAATTTGAAACATTTCTTATATTTTTCTTTTTCACTTTAATTATTTATTTTTAATTAATTAATTTATTTATTTATTTACACTATTCCCTGCCCCCATCTACTCTCCCAGTGTTCCACATCCCATACCTCCTCCCTTCACCCCTGTCTCCACATGGATGTCCATATCCCCTACCCTACCTGACCTCTAAACTCCCTGGGACCTCCAGTCTCTTGAGGGTTAGGTGCATCATCTCTGGTTGAACACAGACTCAGTAATCCTCTACTGTATGTGTGTTGGGGGCCTCATATCAGCTGGAGTATGCTGCCTGCTTGGTGGTCCAGTGTTTGAGAGATCTCAGGGTTCTAGACTAATTGAGATTGCTGCTCCTCCTACAGGATAGCCCTTCTCCTGAGCTTCTTTCAGCCTTCCCTAATTCAACAACAGGGGTCAGCTGCTTCTGTCCATTGGTTGGTTGCAAATATCTGCATCTGGCTCTTTCAGCTGCTTGTTGGGTCTTCTGGAATGTGGTCATGCTAGGTCCCTTTTTGTGAATGCTCCATAGACTAAGTAATAATGCCAGGTCTTGGTACCTCCCCTTGAGTTGGATCCCATTTTGTTCATGTCACAGTACCTTCTTTTCCTCAGGATCCTCTCCATTTCCATCCCTGTAATTCTTTTAGGCAGCAACAATTATGAGTCAGATGTGTGACTGTGAGATGGCCACTCTTTCCCTCATTTGATGCCCTGTCTTCCTGCTGAAGGTAGACTCTTTAAGTTCCCTCTTGCTACTGCCAGGCATTTCATCCAAGGTCCTTCCCTTCGAGTCCTGAGAATCTCATCTCCTAGGTTTCTGGTGCATTCTGGAGGGTCTCCCTAAGCTCCATGAGGTTACCTGTTTCCATTCTTTCTGCTGGCCCTCAGGGCTTCAGTCCTTTTCCCTTACCCAATACCAGATCAGGTTCCCCTCTCCCCCTGCCCCATTCCTCCCCCTGTCCATTTTCCCTCCCAGGTCCCTCCTTTCCTCCCTGCAGGCTTATTTGTGACAGCCAGAAGCTGGAAACAACCTAGATGTTTCATAATAGAAGAATGGATACAGAAATTGTGGTTCATTTACACAATGGAATACTACTCAACTATTAAGAATGAGTTTTGCAGGTAAATGAATCTGAGTTTTGGATGGAACTAGAAAATATCATCCTGAGTGAAGTAACTCAGACCCAAAAGGACATACATGGTATGTTCTCACTAATAAGTGGATATTAGACAAAAAAGTACAGAATACCCAAGATACAGTCCACAGAACTCAAAAAGGTCAACAAGCTGAAGTGCCCATGTGAGGACACCTCAGTCGCACTTGGGAGGGAGACGAAAGCAATTTCTTTTATTTTATATAATTATATCATTTTCAAGTTCCCTTTCCTCCCTCAAAACCCTTTACATATTCCCTTCTTTAATCTATTTCAAATTCATGGCCTTTTTTATCACTGTTATTACTTTTTATTAACTGTTATATGTTACATGCATATACATGTATATTTATGCATATATACAGATGTACATATATAGACACATACTATATACACATATCCATACACACCTATACACACACACACATATATATATGTATATATATATACATATATATTTATGTATGTATACATATATACTGCTCTGTCTGTACAATGTTTCATGTGTATGCTTTTAGGGTTGACGATTTAATATTAGGTAACCAATTGATGTGTTTTTCCATGGAGAAGACTATTTCTCATGCTTTCAGCATTCCTTTTTGCCTGTGGGATTTTGGAGTTAAGCAACAGCTTTCTAATTGGATTTAAAACCTTCTTGAGGGCCTCTCCTCCCATTAACATCCAATAAGGCTATCCTCTGCTACATATGCGGCTAGAGCCATTGGTCCCTACATATGTATTTGGGTGGTGCTCTAGTGCATGGGAGCTCTAGGGGTACTGGTTGGTTTATATTATTGTTCCTTTTATGGAACTGTAGACCCCTTCAGCTCCTTTGGTCCTTTCTCTAGTTCCTCCACTGGGAACCCTGTGCTTTTTCCAATGGTTGGCTGAGAGTATCTACCTCTATATTTGTCAGGCTCTGGCAGAGCCTCTCAGGAGACAGCTATATCAGGCTCCTGTCAGCAAGAACTTGTTGGCATTGAAAAAAAGAATGCACATATTATTTTTCATAAGTAGAAAGAATTTTTTTTAAATATTAGTATATTAGAAACTTGACTTGCACCCCCGCCACCCCCCCCAAAAAAAAACCTTCTCAAGAAGATATCATGCTGGTACTGGAAACCTACCCAATTGCCCAGGACTAATGAAGTTATGGGTCTTGTTAGAAAATTGATAACACCAACTTTACTAAAACAGCATAATCTGTGTTTTAAATAATTTTTCTCATAATCATAGACAAGTATAGTTCTTACACCTTCTCAAGAAAAACTCTCTTTACAACAAATGTACCCATTGGAGAAAACCAAAACAATTTAGCATGTAGACTTGTGTGATTCATTCACAATAAATACATTTGCAAGAAAATTAGTAATTTTAAAATATCAACATAACACAGTGATTTAAATTTTATTAAGATTATTATCAAAATCCCAATAATGCTTTTGATCAACAAACATGAATTAAAATTAATACAGAATTTTAAGAACTGGAACTAAAATCAATCTTGAAGAAAAAGAATGCTAAGGAACTTAGATGTCTTCATTTTGAAACTTATTGCTAAGCTATAGAAATAAAACTAGTGTAGTACTGACATCAAGACAGAAACTGACCAGATGAGAAATCAAAGAAATAAACCCTCACACACAAAGTCAGGTGATTTTCTTTAACAATACCAAGACCATTTAAAGAAGAACATCTCATGTCCTTTCAAACCTAGAACTGAATAAAACTAGATATCTACCTGGAAACATATTTAATTTTATATAACATCTTATATAAACAAAAACTAAAATAAATCAGCATAAGTCAGTAGAACCTGCCAAAATAAGCCAGAATACCATGAGAAGGTCTTTGGCATTTCTTTCCATGTAGTGAAGACCAGTGAAACATGACAAAGCAATGCAAGAACTTCCTTCTCATTATTTGTGGGATTCTGTTTATCACTCACCCTCACAAGTGTCTGTTATTAGCAAAACATCATATGCTCTCTCACAACACACCTTCTACAAAAATGTCACATGACCACCCGAGTTGTTAAAGAACCCAGAAATTTCCTCTTCAGAAGGCAAATATATTTTTCAAGAGTCTGGTATCTGAAAAATGCAAATGAAAGCAGGTTTAGTGCAGAAGGTTGTTTGTTAATGCTAAGATGGACCTTGATGGCTGCATTGTCTAAGGGAGGAAATCCTTACCCTAGACAGTAAAAGGCAAAGGGTAAAAGCAGGGCATAAACTCTGCCTACCAAGCAGAATTGGGGAAATAGTCCCACTCACAAGTAAGCATCCCTCTAGGACTAATCATCTACTAAATTCCACATTTCTGAATATTATCACATTAGCAACACCTAAACACTGAAGAACACACACTCACACTACAGTATGGGAGACCTTTGAAACATCATGTAAATGAAGTAAGCTAACAATGAAAACCAGGTGTTATGTAACCACATTAGAGTTGCCTAGAATACTCAGATTCACAGGAATGAGAAGCCCAGTGGTTTTGTTCATAACAGAGGAAGAGAGAAAGAGTTGTTTACTGAGGACAGAATTTTAAGTTTTAAAATGAGAAAAATTGTGGAGATAGAATTGTACAGAATGAGAAAATGTAATACTAGGGACCCACACATCAAAAA
The DNA here is from genome assembly GCF_008632895.1 of Mastomys coucha. Taxonomy (NCBI): domain Eukaryota; kingdom Metazoa; phylum Chordata; class Mammalia; order Rodentia; family Muridae; genus Mastomys; species Mastomys coucha. Next base: position 17,761,672 of record NW_022196905.1, read on the forward strand.
TAGAGAAGGTGGTAGGTTATATGTTATGTGTATTTTACCACAAAATCAGTTTTACTTATAAATGATAGTAGAGAAGATTTAAAGTAAAGAATGATATATTTTTGGAAGATGTATCATCAGCACAGACACAAGATAAAAAAGAAATAAACTAGACAATCTTGAGTGAAGGCATGAAAGAAAATGTTACCTCGGTGAGGGAATCTAGTACCCTCCATAAATCCTAATGGGAGACAAGTAGCAAGAGCTCATGAACAATGTGACAGGTGACCCAGAAGAGAGATAGACAGCTACAGATTGTGTCCTGCCAAACAATTTGAAAGCAGCCATGATACTAACAAGAAAGAAGGGGAACCCACAGACAAGGATATGGAACCTATATATTCCATGAGCTGAAGGAACACTTTCATAGGAAATTATCCAGTGGCTGCTGTTTGTAGACACACACACACACACACACACACACACACACATATGTATATATATATATATACACACAAACCAGCATACAGCATACAATGAGAAATCATTATGGGCAGTATAAACAAACCAACCAAAAGCCCCAATATGATATGACTCCATAACTGCTTGACCTTGGGCCTCCAAGCTACAGAACTCTAAGTTATGAGGCTAATTCTATGAAAATATGCTCTAGCCACCTGGGATGATAAAGAGAGTCTCATGGTCAGAAATACATTGGGTTGAAAAAGCATGTGGAGACAGACAGGCAGACATATCATAAATGAAATCATGAGCAGGTAATGACTAGAATGTTGAAGAAATAATTCTAGGGGGAATTAGTGATTTACTCAAGGTCACCCTGAAGCCAAAGGTCCATGTCATCCCAGGAGCAAAGCTTTCTTTATGTATTCACTCAAGTGAAGCCTTCATTCTTATATGAATAATACCAATAACTTTGTAGAAGTTATCATAATTGATCTTTTAAAATCAGACTATTACTATATGGCTCAGATAGAGCTCATAATTTTGACAATCTTATTATCTTAAAATCCATAGTGCTTGGATTATAAGCATGAGCCACCATGTCCAGCTGTAATTATTTTCTATAGTGTTATTAGTCTGTAAGTTATGACACTTTTAGACAGGAAGCCTAGAAGGGCAAGCCTTATATCAATTTTAAAAAGAAAGCAATTATGTAAAATATATACATATATATACACAAATGTATATGTATATCCATTTGTGAGTACAGTTCAGTAATTATAGGGCATACACCCTTAGAAAACATTGATCTCAGTGAGTTTCCTGAAAAAATTTGGCAATTAATCTTCACTTGCTGAGAACACCCAACTCCATTAGATGGGCAGGGACTAGTAGAATCTTAGTTTCATGTATAAATGAGATTATACTGCTTGAAGTTGTTGTTGAAGAACTTATTTCCTTTCCTAAGAGAATACAACATTTGATTCCTATGTTTCAGTTCTACACTGTATGCCTCTCTCATAGTCAACAAATGCTGTTGATGGTGCTACATTTGACAGTGTTTGTTGTTGAGCATTATGGTAAGGGAACAATGTTTTATCTCATCCCAAACTTACTTGTGAAGCAGCTGCAAAATATTCTTGCAAGTCAACCCATAGAGGAAAGTAAGTGACTGAATAAGACATACCCAGCATGCCAGGGTCGGTTCAGATGTCAACAGATTAAGGAAGAAGTGGCCATGAAGCAAGGATTGTCTCATGAGAGTGAGAATTGTCAGATGATAGTAGTTATCATAAAGTAGGAGTACATTAAGGATGTTAGCACAGCATCCTAGAAAGAGGAACCGTGGAAAAGGAGTGTTTACATCAAATGCTAAAGAACCATGGAGCTTCACATGAAACACAAAAAACCTAGCCCAAAGCAGACTTTGAGTATAAAGAATTGTTCAGGTGATAGAACCACCCATTCTCTATGTGAGAATGTTGAAATTTTCCACATCTCCCAAAAAGGACAGAACATCCTTTTACCCTAGTACCATCTCTGTAATGAAGTTATAGCTCATATTCCAGGATGACTTTGAATGTGCAGCCCTTTAGCCTTTGCCTCAAAAAATGCCAATGTTATAGGTATGTACCACCACCCTGGCTTCTGTTCCAGAACTCTAAAAAAATTGAACCTAAAACTGCAGGCCTGTAATCTTACATTTTTGTAAGTCAATGTTTTTAATTATTTCCAAAGTCTATATTTAAAGGTCATAATTCC
>NW_022196905.1:17763883-17781506 GCF_008632895.1 Mastomys coucha
GGCTGTTGCTCTGTGTAACAGCTCCTGCTATCCTAGAACACATTATAGACCTGGCTAGCCTTGAACTTACAGAGATCCTCCTGTCTCTGCCTCCATACTGTGGAAGAAAAAGATGATGGAAGTGTTTTGTGGGAAATGGTATTTGATACTTCAGTCTATATTCTGAGTCATGTCTCACTTTCTTTGTGATCACAGCTTTAGTTTCTTAAATTTATGGTTTGAGAACATTTGCTTAAAATTTAAAAATGATTGAGACATATTTAAAAAGTTCTTCTGAAATAGGAATTGTGATAGTTTGTATAAGCTTGGGCCAGGGAGTGGCACTATTAGGAGGTTTGGCCTCATTGGTATAGGTGTGTCATTGTGGGTGTGGGCTTTAATACGCTAGTCCTAGCTGCCTGGAAGCCAGTACTCTGCTAGCAGCCTACAGATGAAGATGTAGAACTCCCAGCTCCTCCTGTACCATGCCTGACTAGATGCTGCCATGCTCCTACCTTGATGATAATGGACTGAACCTCTGAACCTGTAAGCCAGCCCCAATTAAATGTTGTCCTTATGACTTCCCTTGGTCATGGTATCTGTTCACAGTGGTAAAACCCTAACTAAGACAGGAACACATAGCTTTCCCTTACTTATAGAAAAGCACACATTTAAAAAATAAATACAAGCAGTGCACCTCTCTAGAAATTTTATGAAAAAAATTGCTTCTTGGTTGCAGGCCTTCTGAGAGCATGAAGGCCAAGAAAACAATAATTTCAAATATTTGCATTAATTAAAATATATATTTGAAAATAATCTATCTTTCCATCTTCAAGTAATATCTAAGACTATATAAAATATAATGTTTTGTTTTTTCTAGAAAACAGGAACTTTCAAATGAGTGAAATTCAACTTGAAAACAAGCCGTGGCAAAATTTTTAGGTTGGGAGAGGAATATTTAATGGATCTCCAGTGTTTATAAGTAAAAGGAAACTTAAAACCAAAGGTAGATGACAGAAATAAATGTGTTTCTGTGCTTTGGTTGAAATTTAATATCATAAAAAAGCTGTTTTATTCCTGGGGGCTTTTTGCTCACTGTAAAGCCACAGTGGAAGAAGTGAGGAGCAAGGGGTAGTACAGATGTTCTACTAGAAATGTCATATTCAGGTTCCAGATACAGAGATAAAGAACAATTGCTAAAATAACTAATTGGAAGCAATGGATATATGCAGAATTTTATCCAGAAATTAAGACTAAGTATGGTAGAAATTTGAGGCATTATAAAATGGAATAATGGTTAGAATATTCTATAACAAAGTCTATAGTTTAGATGAATGGAGCTTAAAGCATTTCATTCTTTTAGAATAAAATGAGTATATTATATACAAATATATATTTTCATATGAACATCTATATTATATATAAATGCACACAGAGATATATACAGAGAGACAGGAGATAGAATAGATAGATAGATAGATAGATAGATAGATAGATAGATAGATAGATAGATAGATATGAAGAAACTCATACCAGTTGTCAGAGTGTTTTCAAGCTTTTCATTTAAAATTTTTATGTCATCTTAAAATTTGAATAAAAATTAAGATTTATATAAATTTATTACCCCTAAGGTAAATAGTGTTAATTTCTCACTTCTTAATGCTGTATAAAATATTTGACTATGAAATCTCAAATATATTACTGTCATTTGCCAATAGACATGGCATATAGGAGGCAGCAAGCTCCTGATGATTTCTAATTTTTAAGGTGTTTGCTGCACGTTCCATAATCATATCCCTTTTGCAGACTGTATGACTATCTAGTTGAGATTATCATTTGCTCAACAAGCTTTATATCACAGACTGAACTAAGATGGAAAAGATTCACTATGAAGCAAACATGGTGAGGTGAAAAAGATGAATTTTAACAAATATAATTAAAATGTCAACATGTAAGTGCTATTATTCTTAAGACTGCATATATTACAAGAAAATAAAAGAAGTGCTGTCAAATAACTCAAAGCAAGGAAGTATGAGCAAAGGTAAAGTGGTATCCATCAGAACAGGTGGGGGAAATTGAGTATGGCCCATCAATCAGTTGTAGCATATCCATCAGATGTAGCAAAGCTACATCTAGGAAGGACTGGACATGTGTAAGCACTGTCTGCTTTCTGCCAGCGAGCCCTCCAGAGGATCTGAACTAACTCTGCATTACCAAGTGGAAAAAGCATACTATGACAGTAGAGACAGAGCTAAGAAGACCAGAAATGTCAAGGATAAACATTTTAAGCAAAATATTGATGCAATCACAGTACTGTTGTAGAAAGAGAGCACCTTAACCACATGCAGAGAGTAAATTCAAGGATTAACTACTTGGAGTAAAAGTAAAAAAAAAAAAGCAAGAATACATTACAATGTTTGAAGTTAAATTTGGAGACATTGGAAACATAGGTGGAGAAGGAAAATGGTTTAAACAGGAATATTGTGATATTTTTTATAGATTTAAGGTTTATTGCACTATGATGAAAAAAGATACATGATTTTAATTTATCTGAATTTGTTAATATTTAAGAACATATTTTAAGTAAATAGAATTAAATAACATTCTTGTTTGCATTTTGTACCCCAACTCCTCCCAGAGACCACCTTCAATACATACAATACCTTTTTTGTCATATTCTTTAAAATTTATAAAATATTATAACAATAAAAATGAGCATTGTAAAAATTGTTTGATATAACACAATAATCAATTTAACAGTCTTATGTAGATGCATAAGACTACAGCAATACTGAAATACATACATTTTTCTCAATATAAATTTTAAATAACTCCAAACATATTAGCTGTATATTTTAAAATAATACATCACTACTAGTATTTTTTAAATGAACATAAATATATAGTCTTTCATTTATTTGTTTTATATTTAGTAGAGCTTAAAATCTTGGCTCTTACTGTGGTACAAGCCCAAAATAAGAACAATTTTTAGACATTGGATTTCATTGTAATAAGGCTGTACTTCAAATGACCCTAACATCACCAAAGGATTTTACCTCCATTGTTGCTAAGCTGAGAGTTGATATTTCTGCTGCACCAAGAAATGAATTGTAGGCTCGATTTTTGGATACAGACTTCCTTCTATGGTCAAAGCTATTTGACTTGAGTGAGTGACTTTATTCTCAGCCCACAGAGAACAGGTTACATTCATTTAAGAAATGGTGTGTATTAACATGGTCTATCCATGAAGTCATTCACCAACTGTTTCAATGAATAATGGTTCTGCTTGGAGGGTGGCACAGACATTAGGGGAGGGTAAGAATCTGGTTCATTGGCTGTGATAATTTCAAAATGCATTCATCTCAGAGAAAGAGTAACATAAAGTCCTCTTCTTCAAGCTTGGTACAATAGTTACAAACATCAAGCAAAGAATTCAGTCTCACTTCTCTTATAAGCCACCTCTCAAGTTAGTTGTCTACGTTTCTTTTGGCTGTATAAATACTTTTGAAATATGTAAGCTGTTCTAAAAACCATAGTATAGTGTAAAAACATGAAATAAACAACACTACTAATAGAGAGACTAGGATAGGAGAAGCATGATTTCAAGACCATTATGTGGTACTCAGCAAGACACTGTCATGTAAAAACAAGCAGAAAGTGTATATGGATTGTACAATATTGGACCTATTTCTCTAATTACCAAATTAGAGAGACCATTGGATGACAGTCAACAAATTTCTAATTCCTCATATTTTTGGATTTCAATCAATTAGGATATGTTGGTAATATTAATTTTCATATTAAGATATTAAGAAAAAGTAATTGTTACTTGCTGTTGTTTTTATTGTAAGAGGTGGAATTTGGTTTGTATTGGGTTTGTTGAAAGATTATTTTCTTCTTTTTTTCTAAGGTCTTGCTCCTTATGTTGGTGTTTTCCAACTATTATCCTTTTTAGGGCTGGATTGGTGGAAAGGTATTGTGTAAATTTGGTTCTGTCATGAAATATCTTGTTTTCTCCATCTATGGTAATTGAGAGTTTTGCTGGGTATAGTAGCCTGGGCTGGCATTTGTGTTCTCTTAGGATCTGTATGACATCTGCCCAGGATCTTCGAGCTTTCATAGTCTCTGGTGAGAAGTCTGGTAAAATTCTGCTAGGCCTGTCTTTATATGTTCCTTGACCTTTTTCCTTTACTGCTTTTAAAATTCTTTCTTTGTTTAGTGCATTTGGTGTTTTGATTATTATGTGATGGAAGGAATTTCTTTTCTGGTCCAGTCTATTTGGAGTTCTGTAGGCTTCTTGTATGTTCATGGGCATCTCTTACTTTAGGGAAGTTTTCTTCTATAATTTTGTTGAAGATATTTCCTGGACCATTACATTGGGAGTCTTCACTCTCTTCTATACCTATTATCCTTAGGTTTGATCTTCTCATTGTGTCCTGGATTTCCTGGATGTTTTGGGCTAGGGGTTTTTGCTTTTTGTATTTTCTTTGACTGTTGTGTCAATGTTTTCTATGGTGTCTTCTGCCCCTGAGATTCTCTCTTCTATCTCTTGTATTCTGTATTCTATTGGTGATCTATGACTCCTGATTTCTTTTCTAGGTTTTCTATCTCCAGGGTCGTCTTTCTTTCTGATTTCTTTATTGTTTCTATTTCTGATTTTTAGATTCTGGATATTTTTGCTCATTTCCTTCACCTGTTTTATTGTGTTTTCCTGTAGTTCTTTAAGAGATTTTTGTGTTTCTTCTTAAAGGGCTTCTAGCTGTTTACCTGTGTTCTCCTGTATTTCTTTGAAGGAGTTAGTTATGTCTTTCTTAAAGTCCTGTATCATCATCATGAGAAGCGGTTTTAGATCTGAATCTTGCTTTTCCGTTGTGATGGTATGTCCAGGACTTGCTATAATGGGAGAATTGGGTTCTGATAATGCCAAGTAACCTTGGTTTGTGTTGCTTATTTCATTTTGCTTGCCCCAGCCATCTGGTTATCTCTAGTGCTACCTGCCCTTGATAAATCTGACTGGAGCCTGTCCTTCCTGTGATTCTGGTTGTGTCAGAACTCCTCAGAGTCAGGCTGTCTCTGAGATCCTGTGATTCTGGGATCCTGTGATCCTAGGCTTGTTAGAACACCTGGGAATGAAGCTTCCTCTGGGTGTTGTAGGACTGGTAGCAGAGTTTGCACCCAAGTTCTGTTGCACAGGCCCAGACAGACCAGAAGCCACCTGAACCAGAAGGCTGCAGGAGTTCCTGTGTGCCTGAGCCCTACAGGTCCCAGCCACTCCAAGTTTTGGGACAGATGTGTCCACCTCACCTCTGATCCTGGGCATGTTAGAGCACCTGGGAGTGGAGCTTCCTCTAGGCGATGTGGGACTGGCTGCGGAGTTTGTGCCCAAGGTCTGCTCAGGGCACCAGCCCAGACTGACTGAAAGGAACCAGTGCCACTGCCACTGGGCTGGCAGAGTTCCTGTGTGCCTGGGTCCCGCTGGTCCCAGTTACTCGAAGTGTTGGGACAGATGTTGTGTCTGGCATTTTTTAAGAATTAGGCACATGAGGCAAGAAATGCATACTAGTTACTGAAAATGCAGTTTAATGAAGAGCTGTTTAAAATCTTGAATGCAGAGAACATGGGACTAGAAGAAGGTGAGTGAAATACATACAAAGCATGGTAAATTAATTTGCATAGGAAAGGTCCTTCTGGACAGGACCCATGTGGACATTAAGACCAACAACTGACAAACGAGACCTCATGAAACTGAAAAACTCCTGTATAGCAATGGGAATTATCAATTGCATAAGGAGGTAGCCTGCCAAGTAGAAGAAATCTTCACCAGCTATACATCTGGCAGAGGGTTAGTGTTCAGAATATATAAAGGACTCAAAAACTAAATACCAAGGACACAAATAACTCCATTAAAAGCAGATGCTCAATTAAAAAGAGGGAGTTCTCAAAAAAGAAATACAAAGACAGAAATATTTTTTTCATATTCAACTTTAGTCATCAATAAAATCCTACTTTGAAATTTCAGAATGATCAAAATTACAAAAAACAAAAACAAAAGATTACGACAAACATTAACCAGGTACCAGGAAACCCTGGTTGCTTGAAAGATGATAAGGCAGTGTAGAGGAGTTAACATGGAATTACCCTATACTAGAGAACAATTCTTCCCCAGGCAACATAGGCTATCAAATGAAAATTCCATCACCCAGTATGCGTAACCTCCATTTTAAATGTTGGACAATATAGTTCCATAGACATTATAAACTATTGTCATTGCCCTTGATTTTCCTCCAGAATTTGTTGGTAAGTCTCCTTTGCTAAACACACCGCACACTTGCATAGAAAGATGTAGAGAAATCAAGCAAGCACTAAACTAGACTCTTCATCTTTACTAGCTAACTGTAATACTGCTAAAGCTATTGCAAATGAATTTGGTGTAGTCATGACTATATGTTCAAATTCAAGGCAGCAAAAATTCTAGTATGTAAGGGAGAAGGGATTGCAAATTTGTAATACATTTTTTTGAAAGATGCTGGGGTAAAGACAATCACCTTTGTTCTTTATCCATGCATAGTAAGAGAACTTAGTGGGATTTAAAACAAAGATCATGAATTTGGAAAGAGATAGTTAGGGTAGGTGGTAAGAAAGAAATTGTAAGGAAGGAAAAGTAGAGTAGATGTCACAAAAATGTATTATATCTATGTTTTTAAAAACAGAAGTATAATAATAAGCAGTCTAAAGTAGTATTTTTTTCCTAATACTGGTTTGACTTACCTACACCAAAATATAATCAGGGTAATGGTGTCAATGCAAATGATGTAAATGAACTTCCTAATTACTTTTCCTAATAAATTGTTATTTGAAGTTAATAAAAACAAAAGTCTTCAACAGTATTGTTCTGTAGGAAAAGAAACCATAGTTATATATTATCAAATTACACACTTTTGTGCCTTTCACTTTGATTTTGAAAAAGATTATCTGATCAAATTGCATGTTTGTGTATTTTTTACAACCCAGTGTTCAATTAATTTTGGCTTTGTGGTCAAGATGGATCTTATTTCCCAAACCATATCTATTCCAAAGTGCAAATTTAAACATCTATTCACTCACAAATCTTTGTATCTCCTTCTGCCACAGTTCTGGCTACCTCTTCAATTTTGGTAACCCACATTCCTGCAATGAAACACATGGGTAAAAATGAGTCCCTGTGAAATAATGACACTGGTTCTGTGGGCTTCTGGATACCCTGCAGCCATGCTGACTCAGCCCACAAGGTCATAAGCCAGAGCTGGTTTCAGAGAAATGCCTTCACAAAAGGAATGATAAAGTACAGAACAAAACAAGAAAAGACTGACAAGGTTTTTAAATAGAGATCCAGTCATAAGTCACAGTGTCCTGTTGGTACCCATGCAATCCATCTCTCACAAGAGCCGATGAGAGCCAAAGTGACTGATAGGACTTCAGTTAAGCTAGAGCTGGCAATATCCCCAGCTGAAGATGTTTTGCATTTCCAATACCGTATAATACTCAGAATTTAAACCTACCCACAGTTAAAAGGATGAGGTAAACCCTGGGGAAAGACCAGATGGCCAAATTCACTCAAGTAACTGAAATTTCATCTCTGGGACAATAATAGGAGATCCTGTATGTTGAAAATGTAAATAAAACAGTTGGTTAAAATACATAGTTCAGCATACCTAAGCTTAAGACCTACCTAATATTTGTATTACCATACTAACACCCCAAGTGATTGTGAAGAAATTACATAAAGAATGAAAACTCTCTAGTCCTTAGAAAACAGTCTATTACTTAGGATACACACACACACACACACACACACACACACACACTGCTCTTTGTCATAGTCAAGAACATCATATATTTTCCTCATCATGGATTTAGAAGCTCATTCTGCAGCCATAGTTCTTTACTAAAATACACCAACCTTATCACTTTTGTCCCTACAGTCACTCCAAGAAAAGAAGAGCACTATATTTTTTCTTTAGCTTCTTTTCTAAACGTTTGGCCATGAACAGAGCATGACTGAAATCCTGGATAGTTTTCCATCACTCTAACCCACAATTCCACACCCGGATGCCTTAATGTATGGTCTCCTTTCTCTCAGTGTCACACTGGTGTTTCCAGAGTTAACATTTTCCCATCTATTCTTTTGGATACTCCCTTTGCACCGTGCTCTTAAAAGTGGCTACATATAGTCTTCTGCAGAGAATGTTAGAGTTGGATAGGCAAAGGTTATACTCAATGAAAGACATTCTTAAAAACAAGTCAAGAAGTCTTTTTTTAAACTTTGTGTTGATTCATTGTGAGTCTTATCTACCTGTCCTCTCTTATCCACCTCTTGCAGCCTCTTCCCCAAGATAAAACACAAACATGCAAAAATCCAAGAATAGAAGACATCTCATCATACAATCTATAGTATGTCACAGTGTGTCCTACAGTATATCCCTTTGTCCACATTTCCACTTGCAAGTGTACATTGCAATGAGTCATTGGTCTGATTTGAGAGCTCTTGGATCCTCATCTGTACTCTTCATGGATATGCTGCTGTTTCCCTGTGTCATGGAGATTCTGAAGCTTTGGATCTGCAAGACAAATTCTTTCACACATCCCAATGTTTTGCAGATGATATAGATCATGAGTTAGGCCAATTAAGAATTCTGAATCTGGGCCTGGTTTTGAAGTTCTGAAGCTGGTGAGTGCTCTGGCTCTCCCTTATCTGCCTACCAGGACAAGCTTTCCAGCACTTCTCCTGGCTAAGCAATAAATGCAGCCATCCAAAAGAGGCAGGGTCAGCTCTCCTACTCTCATGCCCTCAGAGTCCAATCACTCACACCCTTGCCACCAGAGACAGCTCCATTGTACTGACTGGGTGTGGCTCAAGGCCTACTCTTCCTAATTGTACCAGTACTGAGATACTGGACCAGTTTTCCATAGCCCACATCGAATGAGGGGCAGGGCCAATTCTGCACAGCACTTGGAAATCATGTGGTTCCCATAAACTCACCCAACCAGAGGCATTCCCATGTTCTGTATTAATAACATTATCCATGGACATTGAAACATCGACAGAAACCCCTGAAGTTGCATAGCCATGGAATTCAGTGGCAGCTCAGCCTGAGACCTTACCATGGCCCCAGTTGGTGGGGCTGGTAACTCACAAGAGGCTACTCTTTTCCAACCTCCAGTCTCCAGTTCCATCTCTCTTCTTGATGCTCAAGCTACTCCACTTTTCTTCCTCTCCCATCTGACCATCAAATATTTGCACATTGTGGTTGTTCTTGCTGTAGGCTGGAATCCTCCGTTTGTGCTGCATGGCATGGTGGCAAGGGGACGTCTATGGCCTGACTGTGTTGTGCACTGGAGGACAGGTATGTGGATGGTATGGAGGTCCATGGGTCTCTATAACTCTTTTGGCACTGGATTATTGAGTTTTTCAGCTTTCCTGCAGAAATAACCCTATACATTCCTTTTCCTTTGCATTAGCAGTTTCTTGGGCAAGTCTTTAATGGAGTTTCCAGATCTTATTGTTTGAGACTACTCTTCCATTTTCTGTTTTTACTTGTCTGCAACTCATTTATAAAGTGTGATGTCAACAGTCACAGTTAGTAAAATATTAATAACAAATATTAAAGTACCAGTTTATTGAAGACCCATTTACCTCCAGCTACTACTCCTTAATAACCCCAAGAAAACAAATTACTCAATTCCATATTGGAAACACTGAGGTGCAGAAAGTTTAAGTAGAATACCCAAGGTGTCCTTGACTTAATTCTGATCAGTGGATACTCATTGGTCTTTTCACACTGTAAAGTCTTCTGTATGCATGTACATGTTATATATATATATATATATATATATATATATATATATATATATATATATATATATATATATATAAATATATATATATGTATATATGTATATATGTATACATATATATATATATAACTTGTACATGCATGTATATATATATATAAAACATGTGTGTATATATATATGTGCAGTGTGTGCAGAAATTCATGTATGTGTAAGTGCACTATTATACATATTTCAGTTGGTGTGTTAATGTGTGAAAATGTAGCCAATTCCAGATAAACAGTGCAAAGTAGGCTGAAATTGTTGTGGAACAATAGTGTAGAGTGCATATGGCTATATGTGGCTGAACATAGCAAAGAATTTGATCTTACACAAAAATGTAAATTTACTTAAAACATGAAATTCTTTGGCATAGTTTTCAAACATGAACTTGTACAGGACAACATAGTGTCAAAAGCATATCTACAGCCACCATGGCCTTACCACCTACAGTATTTTGGACTTGTCCTTTAAACTTTTTGGCTCATCTGTATACTCTATATACAGAGGGAAATATTTGTCCTGTTCTCAGCATATCTTCTGATTAAGTTACTTTACATATCTGAAGTGCTTAAACTGTTCTCGAGATCACTGTAATTGCTACATAATTGCCAGCTATTGTTATTGCTAGTGTTATTATTGATATGCTTCTTTAAAAACAGGTTCTCAGTTTCATTCCTTCTAAGTTTTATTGTTCTGTAGCAGACATTTCATCTCTGTTTTTCACTAAGAAATTCCAGCAGGATTTGTAAAGCAAATTTACATGAAGCAATAAAGGATCCAATGATCTCCCAGAACAAGAATTTCTATCTTGTCAGAACAAGACCTTCTCCTAATTGGCAGACCCCCCAGTGGGGCTATACAGCTGATAGTGTAGTGGGGTTATTCTGTCAGGGTATTATTGTTCACTCAGCAATAAAATGGGTGATCTTAGAAGGAGATGGATCTGCCTCAGCAGCAACCAGAGTGCTCATTCCCTGACCTGTGGTCAGAGTCTCTTCTCAGGGCTCTGTTGTGAGTCATTATTAACCCACAGCAGGCAAAGGCCACTGAATTGCACTTGAACCATATACATTTTGTCTAATTCATGGTCCCAAAATCCAGTCGCTTAACTTTTCAGTTCATAAAACCATGCCAAACTTATTTTCTAGTTAATTAACTATTCACTATTTATTATTTCTCAGCAGTACAGCATATCTCTACAATTTATTCACAACATTTATCTACATATGCATTATAACAGCAGGATATCCTAAAATCAGAGAAGGATTTACTCAAAACTCATATAAATTTATTCTAACTTCTACATTAAAATATAGTACTAAAAAGCTATATTCCAAGCAAAACAAGTTTTATGGTTTTTCAAAATGATCATTTTTACATAAGACAATCAACCAGGTTCACAGAAAATGAATGTTAAACAGCCATGAACATCACAGTGAATGTAAAGCAATTATTCTGACACTTTGCTCAGGCTCAGTAGTAAAGTCAGTCACTCATTCTATGCATAAGGGCCAAACTGCTGTCTTTGGCATGTAATGACTATATTGTTCCCTAGGCAGGTGTTAACAACTTATTAATAAATACAACCAGTGTGTACCCATGCATATGCATGCATGCTCACTCCCCACACACAGTCATACACACAACAAACTCCAAGATGCATGATGAAGACATACATCTATTAATATGTATGCAAAAATGCATATTCATATGTACATAAAACATTAATGAAGTGATATCAGCATGTCTTCTGGAGTCAATAAAGTTGCAGAATTACTGAAACCCCCTTGCCTCAAAGAAGTGGCAAGCACTTTTGACCTTATGTTTTGCAAAGTATATAAAACAATAATTCATAAATATGATATCAAAACTCATTCTTTTTCAGACTTTTGATAATATTTGATATTGTATAAACTTTATTAGACCAACATTTAAGACATACAAGACAATTTCTTTAAGTGCTCACAGTAGTGACTTTGTGTAGAAGTATACTGTGATGGGACTTTACTATAATTTATTATAAAGACCTTGCCCATGGTAATGTGTACATACATTTTTCTTACTTTTGCTGCTGTGTTAGTTGGTAATAAATTTTTCACTGTGTGGTATTTATTGTTCTAAATCACAACAGAAATCTTATATTAAAGTATACATTAATTAAAATAAAAGAAGTTGCAAGTAATACTCCTTAGGGCAACTTCATTATTCCCCTTGATTACTTCTTTTCCCTTTTCCCATCTCTTCATTACAGTTATTTTTAAAAGTATCCAAATCAATGTCATATTAACATTAGAGGCCAGATATATTAATAAACTTGAATACACAAAATTGCTATTTTTAAAAATATGCATTTTAAGATGAGCAATTTAGCAGCATGGTTTAAGATATTTTATTGTATATCAAAATTCAATTTATCCACTATAATATGAATAGATGATGAATGTGAATTTAATGAACAAATAGATTGTCTAGCAGCTAAGCTGCAGTCAATAGATAACACCTTTCATCACTTTGGAAAATGTCTTCTGTGTTTTTTCTATCACCTTCATGATTTTGTAATCACCAATATGATTTTTATCATCAAAGATTAATTTTACGTGTTCAGAACTTCATATACATGAACTGCTGAGGATTCTTTAATCCCCAGCTTTTCTCATTCAGCACATTTCTTATATGAGTCAATGTTCTGCATATGTTAGTAGTCATTCTCTCTACTGCTGAGCAATAACCCATGAAGTGAGTAACCAGCTTCCTAGAGGCTCATCCATGAGCATCCACTGTTCACACTGTGTACTCATTATGCAAAAGAAAAATGATTCTGTAAATGTGCTTGAAGAAATCTCCATGTAGACATTTGTAACCACTTCCCTTTCAAAAATATCTTTTTTGGAGTCAAGTTTATAAGAAGCAGTTGACCAAAGCAGCTCACTGGGTTTTTGTTTGTTTGTTTGTTCTTTCAAGCAATGTTGTATTCTTACCAGCACTATACAGTGGGCTCAAGCTGCCATTGTTGTGCATCTCAACTACTTTCAGTCCTTTTAGTGGCTCTGAAGTAGCATTTTAATTTCATTTCCCTCATGAATAAGTATGTTGGGCATTATTCTTCAATATAGTGGGCATTTCTATTCCATCTGATAGCCAAGACTCATGGAAGAAGTAATTCATCTCTTCCCAGTACTTCCTGGAAAGAAAGAATCACTGATTCTACATATGAGCTGAAAATAGTCTGCAGAGTCAAAGAATCAAGTGGACATCACAGAGAACAGTGTGGCTGGAATGCTGAGCCTTTCAATTACGCATTTACTCCTCTTCCTGTGGTTCAGCTGTTTTCCTCAGTGCTCCACACAACTCCTCCTTTTCCTGTTTTAACAGACTCAAATTAGTTCCTCCTAAATTCAATTTTAACAATCTAAATTTGGTACTTAACGAATGTCAAAATTGTTTGACTATCAAATTTTAAGCATTTGGCTAGTGTCAGGAGTTACAGAGAAGATTTGTTCCTGAATGCTCATCTCTACTAATTAAACAACTCTCTCCCTTTATTTAAAGAAAATTAGTTGTACATGTATGAACACATACACACAGTAGCATCCTAATGAGTTTTGAGGAAAAGATAGCTTCTATAAATTTCAAAAAAGTGTTAGTATTATATAAAAACAGAAAAGGAATTAGAAAAAGAGTATGTATTTTTCTTCAAAGGTATAGCAAGACCTAAAAGGAGGAGGACATGTTGGGAAGATTAAGGACTTCAGAGGAAGTGGGAGGGGAAAGAAAGAGAGTATGGGATGAATATAATCAAATGTACTGCACATTTGTATGAAATTTTTAAAATATTTTAAAATGAGATTGTTTGTTAATATTTTGAAACTAGCAATTTCATTGTACTCAAATTTTATTTTTAAAATTAGCTAACTTGCTCTTAAGTCCCACATTCAGTCATTTACAAATGAAATCAGCTTTATTTCTTACTCATCAATCTCTTTACTTTTTCTGCCTTTCCATCTCTGATTGTATTACATAAGAGTTTTTACATGGTGTTGCATGGGAGTTGGGACAGCTTGAAGCATCACTCTCAATCTTAGGGGAGAATCATACAGTTTCTCTGCATAAGGAAGACATTCCTTTCAAGTTATTTATAGTTGTTCTGTGTGAAGAATCATCCTTTCAGTTCAACTTGTCTCAGAGTTTGGTATTTGTATTTTTTCTATGAATAGGTACTGGATGTTATGAAATATACTTTCCCACATTTACCTATCCAAAAATATGTTTTTTCATATTTTCACATTGCTCAGTAAGTAAAAGTTTTGGCCACAAGAGCTGGAGTTGAATCCCTGAAACCTGAATAAAGATACAAGATAATTGACTCCACAAACTTGCTTCTGACCTTAAGCCATGCACAAGAAACTACACACCTCCAATACAGACATGCGCCAGGCAGTGGTGGTACACACCTTTAATCCCAACACTTGGGAGGCAGAGGCAGGTGGATTTCTGAGTTTAAAGCCAGCCTGGTCTACAGAGTGAATTCCAGGATAGCCAGGGTTACAAAGAGAAATACTGTCTTAAAAAAAAACAAGAAACACACACACACACACTAATACTAAATAAAATTTTTTAATAAAAATAAAAATTAAGAATGAAAAATTTTAAAAGCAATTCATTTTTTTTCATTCCTAAGCTCTTGGAATGAGGTTATAGCAATCATTGATTTTTCTTTATTTTTTTGTTCATATTTAACTTTTTATTTTATTTTTATTGAAAATAAATTATTTTCTCATACAATACATCACATCCATAGTGCATCCCCACTCCACTTCACCCAGCTCCTCCCTACATTCTCTCTCCACCAAAATTAATAACTCCCCTCATTTGTTTTCAGACAAGAGCAGGCCTTGAAGAGACAATATCCAAACACTATAAAACATGATAAAATAAGGCAAGGCAAAGCCCTCAGTCTAGGTGGTACAAGGCAGTACCATAGGAGGTAAAGCATCCCCAAAGCAGGCAAAAGAGTCAAGACATCCTCTCATACTTAGAAGATTCCCACAAAAACAACAAGCTAACAGCCATAACATATACACAGAGGACCTGGTGCAGACCCATGGCGGCCTCATGCTTGACAGTTTAGACTCTGTGAGCCCCATATGAGCCCTGCTTAGTTAATTCAGTGAGCAATGTTCTACTGGTATCCTTTGTCTCCTCTCACCCCTACAGTCTTTCTTCCCTTACTTCCATGAGATACCCAGAGCTCTGAGAGGTAGGATCCAACAGAGACCTGCTGTAGACTTAGATTTTTTTCAAAGCCTCCTTTAATAAGGGTTCTCAACTCTTTTATCCCACCATTCAAAGACAGGTGAGAAAAGATGATAAATAGGACAACAGCCGGTTCTTGGGGGTGATTCTAATCTCTGTTTGTCAGGATGCCAGAAGTCCAGTTCAGTAGTGCCAGAATACCAACAGTGCAGTTTAAAAGTATCACCAAACATGAATCAACAGCTGCACTATCCAGAAGAATCAGCCAGACCAAACAGCATGAGTCAGCAAGAAGGACCAATGTCAGTCTAAATGCCAGTTCTCTGCTGTGCCTCTCTCTCTCTCTTTTTAATAATTTATTTATTTATTTGCACCCCATATTTAATTACCCCTCCATCCACCCTCCGACTGTTCCACATCTCATACCTCCTCCCCACACTCCTGTCTCTAGTGGATGTCCCCATCCCCCACCCCACCTCTAAACTCCCTACAGCCTCCAGTTTCTTGAGGGTTAGGTGCATCATCTCTGAATGAACACTGGCTCAAAAATCCTCTGTACACACAACATACCGTATGTGTGTTGGGGGCCACATATCAGCTGGTGTATGCTATCTGTTTGGTGGTTCAGTGTTTGAGAGATCTTGGGGTTCCAGATTAATTGACTGCTGGTCCTCCTACAAGATCACCCTTCTCCTCAGCTTCTTTCAGCCTTTCCTAATTCAACAACAGGGGTCACCTGCTTCTGTCCATTGGTTGGGTGCAAATATCTGCATCTGACTCTTTCAGCTGCTTGTTGGGTCTTCCAGAGTGTGGTCATGCTCCATAACCTCAGTAATAGTGTCAGGACTTAGGACCTCCCCTTGAGCTGGATCTCACTTCAGGCCTGTTGCTGGACCTTCTTTTCCTCAGGCTCCTCTCCATTTCCATCCCTGTAGTTCTTTCAAACAGGAACAATTATGGATCAGAGTTTTGACTGCGGGCTGTCAACCCCCTCCTTCATTTGATGCCCTGTCTTTCTGTTGGAGATGGGCTCTATAAGTTCTCTGTAACTACTATAAGGCATTTCATCTAAGATCCCGCCCTTTGAGTCCTGAGAGTCTCTGGTGCATTCTAGAGGGTTCCCCCAACCTCCTACCTCCAGAAGTTGCCTGTTTCCATTCTTTCTACTAGTCCTCAGGGCTTTAGTCCTTTTCTCTTATCCAATACCAGATCAGGTTCCTCTCTCCATTCTGTGCCTCTCTTAATGAAATAAAGATCATCAAAGAAAAGAGACCAAGAAAGCATTGCAAAGCTAGCAATGCAAGTGCCCCCATCACAATCTGTTGGGTCCTATTTACACCCTCTCAGAATATCATGTGCTCTCTCATTAGTCTTGTTTCAGCAAAACATAATGTGAGTCAGCATCACATGGCACAACCAGAAAAATTCCACTTCATCTGCCATTTAGACTCTTTCTCCACAGAAGGTCTGGCAATGGGTATCTGAACCTGCTCGCATCTACTACAGAAGAAATCCTCTGATGATGAGTGAAAAAGACACTGATCTATGAGCAGAACAGAATTTCATTAACAATCATTTTACTGATTTATTTTTTGACCAGTGATAGATGGTTATATTCCATGTGTCTGGGATATCCAACTGCTGGTTTCTGGTCATTCAGGCAGTGTAAGACATAGGCACCCTCTCCTAATGTGGGCCTCAAATTAAACCAGACATTAGTTGACCACTCCTACAAGTTCTGTGCCACCATTCCCCCAGCACATCTTGCAGGCATGAAGAAATCTGGACATCCACCCAACCACAAAACCCTCAATGTATAATCATTGATTTTCAAACCATAAATCAGAGTTGGATAGCTGGAAAAAAATCCATGTGGTTGTAATATACATTTCACTATGCAAACTGCTGTATTAAATATAGTAATACCTTCAAAAGATATATTTATTTTTGTAAAAGATACTGGACTACTTACAGCTTTTTTATTTTTTTCATGAAATTTCTTTGTTGCTTTAGATATGAAAGTAATGCTGCTTCCAGTCTGTCTGGGCTGAGGTCCAGAGCAGACCTTGGGTGCAATCTCTGCACCCAGTCCCACAACACCCAGAGGAAGCTCCACTCCCAGGCATTCTGACACACCCAGGATCAGAGGTGAGAAGGAACCAACATCTGTCCCAACACTGGGAGTAACTGGGACCAACGGGTCCAGGAACACAGGAACTCCACCAGCCCAGTGACTGGGGTTCCTTCCAGTCTGTCTGGGCTGGGGTTCAGAGCAGATCTTGGGCGCAAGCTCTGCAGCCAGCCCACAACATCCAGAGAAAGCCCCATTTCCAGGTGATCTAACAAGCCCAGGATCAAAGGATTCCAGAATCACAGGATCCCAGAGACAGCTTGACTCTGAGGAGTTCTGACACAACCAGGATCACAGGAAGGACAGGCCTCAGTCAGAATTAGCAAGGGCAAGTAGCACTAGAGTTAACCAGATGGCAGGGGGCAAGCATAAGAAAATAAACAACAC
>NW_022196905.1:17794140-17857683 GCF_008632895.1 Mastomys coucha
GAACTCACTGGAGAGAAGATGGCAGCTCTCACTGGAGACTCCGGGTCAAAGCGGTCCCTGGAGGCAGATTCGCTGTGTGCGAGGGAGGGGCAGCTAAGCTCACTGATCCACCTCTGCCACTTGGAAGCTGAGAGGATCTTGTCCCTGCCACCTGGCGGCTCCCCTGAGACTCTTGGGGTCTGTGCCTCCCTGCTGGCTGCTCCGGGCTTAGGAACTCACCAGAGAGAAGATGGCCTGTTTCTTTGTTTTTTTGGAGGGGAAACTGGGAAAGGAGAAATTTACATGTAAATAAAGAAAATATCTAATAAAAAAGAAAGAAAGTACTAGTAGTGATGCATTATTTTTAAGTATACAGTTAATAAGTTTGGAGTTATTTAAAATTCATATTGAGAAAAATGTATTTTCACTACTGCTGTAGACGAGCATCTACGTAAGACTGTTAAATTGATTGTTGTTTTATATCAAACAACTTTTATAATACTTATTTTTATTGGTATAATATTTTATAAATTTTAAGGAATATGACAAAAAAGATATTGTAGGTATTGAAGGGGGGGTCTCTGGGAGGAGTGGTGGTACAAAAGGGAAACAAGAATGTGATTCAATTCTATTTAATTAAAATGTTTTTAAATATTAACAAATTCAGATAAATTGAAATCATATAACTTTTCTCATCATAATGCAATAAAAGTTAAAAAAAGAAAGAAAGTAATGCTAACCTCAGAAAAGTCAGACATTAGTTCCATTACTTGTTTCCATGTCATTTTGACCATTACCTGACAGAATGCCTTATGGGAAGAACAGTTTACCTACACTCACCTTCAGGTTACAGTCCATCTTATTTCAGCGAGTGTGGTAGAGCTGTTGGTAAGGAGAGCTTGTAACAGTGGTTCATACCCCATGCTGGCAAACAAGAAAATACGGACAATGAGGAACTTAGAGCTTTTATAACCCTCAAAGGCCCACCACTATTTATCTCCTTCCTACCATCCACCCCCTACCTTTATGAGTCTGCAAATGCCTCCAAATGACAGGAGGAGATGGTGAACAAACAAAAAAATCATAAGCCACTGTAAGTCGTTTCATGTTCAGATGTTAGCAGACACAATGGCTATTTTTTTTAACCAGTTTTATTCCTCACAGACATTACTTTAGCCTTTATGGGTTTTCTACATCATATTGTTTCTTCAATTCTTCTGATCTCTGTATAAACTTTATATTTTATTTCCTTATCCTTAATTTGAATTGAACCCTCCTTTTTTGCCTAGTTTTTAAAGTTGGAACTAAATTACTGATTTTAGATCTGACCTTTTTCCAAAAAAGTATAGCAATCACCATAATATCCCTTCTCTATGCTCTTTGCACTCACCCCAAAGATTTGGGTAGATGGAAGTTTCATTTAGTTCAAAACATTCCTCAGTTTCCTGTGAAAATTCTTCTTTCATCCAAATGTATTTGGAAAGGTACTCCTTCAGGATTTGGGGATATTGTTCATTTATGTACTTTATATTCATGTCTAGCTTTAAATTTCTAGAGTCTGTGAGTATACTCCATATAATTGTTTATCTTTTATACTTGTTTAGGTATGTTTTCTGGCTCAGAATATAGTCATGCATTATAAATGATCCATGGAAGCTTGAGAAAATATGTATTTGATTAGTTAAGTACCAATCAGTTCCAACTGATTGGTGTTTCCATTTAGTTTAACTGTGTCCTTTCTGATTATCTGCCCTTTGTCCACTACAAAGAGAAGAACACTTAGTCTACAATTGTAATAGTAGATTTATTTGTTTCACCACTGACTCAATTAGTGTTTCCATGGCTATGAAAAGACATCATGACCAAGGTAACTCTTATAAAGGAAAACATTTAATTAGGGCTGGTTTACAGAGTCAGAGGTTTAGTCTATTACCATAATAGATGAAGGCATCATAGCATGCAGGCAGACATGGTGCTGGAGAAGGAACTAAGAGGTCTACATCTTGATCTGAAGGCAACCAAGGAGAGACTGGCATCCTCGTGGAGTTAGGAGAAATCTCTCTTCTACAATGGGTAGAGTGTGAGCATAGGAGAAGACTCCAAAAGCCCATCCCCATAGTGACATACTTCCTTCAACAATGTCACACCTCATAACAGTTCCACACCCTATGGTGCAAGCATATTCAAACCACCACAACCACAAACTCCTATCACTTTCTCCTTTTGTATTTTGATGATTAGTCATGAAGTAGGTTGCTATGTGTTTGGAAAGGATTCAATCTTTCTCAGTATGCAATGTGTGTATCCCTAATTATTTCACCTGGTCTGTTATCTATTCTGGCTAAAACCAATATGCCCATGTTCTTTATTTCATTAGTTCTAGCTATCCCTAACCTATATTCAGTGTATTTAAACCATATGTTTATAGTATCGTGTTCTAGATAAGAAATATAGATGGCTCTTTTATTTGTTTATTTCTTTGTTTAATACATTCTGTTAGCTGTCTTTAAATGAGTATATTTGAGTTATTGATGTTTAGTCTGTTTATTGTTATAGTTAAAGCACATGAAGTTTTATGTAGAGGGAGCTGTTGATTCCCTAATTGGTTTTTGATTGTGTCAATAAAAGAGGCAGAAGCTAATTACTGGACAGAGGGGAAAGGGTGGGACTTCTGAGCCCCAGAAGGAAGAGAAGGGACACAGAGAAACAAAAATTCAGACCAGACTTTGGAGCAAGAAGAAAGCTGCAGACATATAGGTCTCAGGGCCCCTAGGGTTTGTTGCCTCCACCTCAATCTAGTGGGGGGCCAAGGAGGATGGAGGCAGCTAGTTGATAAGATTAGGGCAGATAATTCTTTGCCTACCCATTGAGTTATATGGTTAGATTTCAAATAATAATGTCTACTGTTTTCCATCTGTGGTACTAAGGTGGCAAGAAGAGAAATAGGGCAGCCAGGGCCATTATTGGTGGCTTTGTGAAGCTAGCCATGACGGGCTACAGGAGCAATCACAGCAGTTCCTGGGAAAAATGTGCAGCTGGTCATTGGCAGAGCTCAGTGACACCAGTGGCAGCTAATTTCACAGCCTACAACAAAGTGTGGGCAGAGTACCCAAGAAGGGGGAAAGTGTGTTTTCTAAAACTACACACAACTGTTTTAGATAATATATTATCTTTCTGCTGTATTTATGTCTTCCATTCTTTTTTCTTCTTTTTAAAAAATATACTTTTATTTATTCTTTGAAAATTTCTCATAAGTATAAAATGTACTCTGATCATTATCCTCCCTCCAATGCCCTTAAGAGGCCCCTCCCAACTTGATGTCTTCTTTTATAAACTTTTTATTTATTTACTTTTAACCCACAGTGTCAAATTAGTGTTGCCCATATGTGCACAAGTATGGGGCCATTCACTGAGGTACCTCTTCAAAGAAAAGTGGCTTTGCTTTTACTGGTAGACATCAACTGTCAATAGTTTCTCAGCTAGCAACCACATGAACCCCTACACCCTCCATGCTAGAATTGTTAACTGGCTTGATCCTGTACAGATGCTGTGTAGGTAACCACAGCTGTTATACAGTTATGTATGTATCAGCCATGTCATATCCAGAAGACATCCTTTGGCAGCTCTACTCATCATCCTTCAACTCTTACATTTTTTCCACCCTTTCTTGCACTATTGTCACTGAGCCTTGACTCAGTGTTTGGTTTATACATAACATGTCTATAGCTACCTACTCACAGTTGTGTATTCTCAGTACATTGAACAGTTATGAAGATCTCCATAAAATATTGATCACTGAAATAAGAAGCCTCACCAACCAAAACAGAGAACAACACAAATGTACAAACTAAAATATAGAGATTTGGGAAGTATAAAGTTGTGGGTCTCACATTCACTCTGTCACAGGGCTTGGATGCTTAGAGAGACAGGAAAAGGGAAGTTGACTATGCTCCTCCCACGCTAGTATTGGGCAATAGTGCAGCCCCAGGAGAGTGCTCCAGGGGTGGGAAAGCACAGTCTGAGGCATAGGACAGCCAGAGCTGCTTGAGGGTCCCTAGGCCTGCAAAGAGGCTGGGCCCATCTAGTTCTCAGGCCCTTGGACACCCAGTCACCATTAGGAGCCATAGAAAAGCTAAGAACAGAGTATGGGCCAACAGGCTGGATCTAGTTCAGTTTCAGGAAAATGGAGGACCCTCCAGTTGGTCCTGTGGGTTGAGTTCTTAGCTTGATGGCCACAACTTGTCTTGTCTTGACCTTGAAGTTGGTGGTGGTCATGGTTGGCAGCAAAGAGAGACTTTATCTGGGAGATTAGACAGAAGCTCTATAGGCAAAGGCCTTCTTCATGGCTCCCACAGCAGATCACAATGAAAAGAGGCAGTCCATGGTTTTAAGACATTTATTGTCATGGCATAAAGTAGATGAGTAAAACCATACCCCACTTCTCAAGCTGGGCCCAAGGCTAAATACTTTTTGCAGGGAGAAACGTCTGAAAAGGAAAGTTTATTGGCTAGCCCTTCAGGCCTTTAGGTACCTCAATAAAAATGGAGATCTGTCTTGAGCCTTAGTGACCATAGGTCACATCTTCTACCTGTAGAAGACTGCCCTTACAAGACTGATGGCCACAAATCTATGGGGAACTGAGACTAGTGACCGGGGCCTGGTGCCCGGGAATAGGCAAAATGCCTACCCTCCCTTCAAGGTCTCTGGGAACCAAGCTACCTTTCACAGTCCTACAGGGAAGTAGTTTGAACACATGATTATTTAGAAAAAAATCAATAAGCTCTCTTATATGGCCTATGATATCCTTAACTGGGATGTTGACTATGTTTACAGTGTCAGGTAAAATCCCCACCATGGAGGAGGTCTCAAATCAGGAAAGCAGTTAGTGGCTTTATACAGTATCTCACCAATGAGCATGATTAAGGTACTCCTACATCTCTGTGAACCAAATAAATCTGTTTTTTATCAGATAAGAACCACGTGAATATTGGCTGGTAATAGGGGCTTGGGATTCAACCAACTCTAACCAACACTTGGCATCTGTGTTTCTACAGAAAATTCATTAGGGAGGGGAAATTAGGAGCAAGTTCATTGGAGCCATAAATTGTCATTATATCAGCCATTGGATGTCCAAGAGACCCCCTAAGCAGATTTTTTAGCAGAGTAAAAAAGGTAGAGGTTGATATTTCCAATGTACGGAATTGGGAAAGAATGAAATAAATGACTCCCAGAGCTAACATACATCTACTGGCCACTGTGAACTGGAGCAAATAAAAACAGTAGCTACTGTCCATTCTGAGAGTCCTTACTTACCTCTAACCAAAGTAGCCGTCATACTGTTTATAGATGACCTTCAGAGTATTCTTGATTCTCCAGATACATTTTTGTATATGTAGCTATATAAGAAGTATCATGGTTTTCAATAGCTACTAAAATGATTATATAATGTGAAAAATAAAGGAAATGGACAAATGACCCAAGAATTTCTTTCCATTTGCAGATATTCCTACTTTTTCCAGTAAACAGATAACAGATATGCTTTCTGAGAGATACAAAGAGACACAAACCAAACATTGGTATAAGAATGTTATTTAAATTGTTTAAGGCTTCACTTTTCTCTTTATTTAAAAAAATATGATTGATCTTTGATTTTTAATATAATATATTTATCTATTGTATTAAATCAACCAATGCACCCATTGTCTAGATCTAGCCTTGCTCCTCAGTTCAGAGGATACTTGTAGGACCCCAAGAGCATCCTGTCTCTTCATGGAAACCTTCAGGGGTCCCAAACTAACCAGCTTGGAAACTTGCATGAACACCCAACCTAATTGGATCTGCCTGATAACCTAGCTGGTCTAATCTAGGACAGGATATAGAGGGGAGTGAAACTATGTGATGTCTCCGAGCCTCATTGACTAGATATGACTTTGCTCCTTGCTTTGGTGACTTGCCAGACACCAAGAGGATCCTACCTCACTGTAGAAACGTTCAGGAGCCCCAAAACTAACCAGCTTGGAATCCTGTCTGACCACCCATCCTAGTTGGATCAGTCTGCCACCCCAAGTGGGTGTGACTTGGACACAGCCTGCAGAACAGGGTCCACCCATGACACAGACTGCAGAGTGGGATCTACCTGAGACACAGCCAACAGAGTGGGATACCCTGACTTCCATTGTCTGGCCCATGGCTCCCTATATCCTCTCGAGAAGTCCTGCTGTACTAAGATCATCCAGAAAACACAAAGGAAAACCAGATGCCTAAAGGGCAACATAAGAACACAATATCCAGGTCAATACAGCACCACCAGAGCAAAGCTATCCTGCTACAGCAAACCCCGGATATCATAATGAAACTTAAACACAAGAAGATATTAAATCCAGCATTATAAAGATGATATGGGCCTTTAAAGAGGACATGAATAAGTCCCTTAAGTAAATACAGGAAAATACATTACAGGAAAACACACAGAGATGAAGAATATGAATAAAACTGTCCAAGATATGAAAAGGGAAATGGAAGAAAACACAAACTGAGACAATCCTGGAGATGGAAAAGCTGGAAAAGAGAACAAGAACTGCAGACATAAACACCACCTACAGTTTAGAAGATATAATAGAAGAAACCAATATATTAGTTAAAAATATAATATCTAAAAATTTCACACAGAAAACATCCAGGAAATTTCAGACACTGTGAAAAGATCAAACCTAAGAATAATAGGAATAGAAGAAGATTTCCAGTTGAGAGGCCCAAAAAATACATTCAACAAAATAATAGAAGAAAATTTCCCTAATCTAAAGAAAGAGATCCCTATAAACATACAAGAAGATTACAGAACACTAAGCAGATTGGACCAGAAAAGAAAATTCTTCCATCATGTATCAATCAAAATACTACATTTACATAACAATGAAATAATTTCAACAGCAGCAAGAGAAAATAGCAAGTAACATATAAAATCAGATCTAGCAGAATTACACCCAAGCTGGGCAGTGGTGGCACATGACTTTAATGCCAGCACTTGGGAAGCAGAGGCAGGTGGATTTCTGAGTTTGAGGCCAGCCTGGTCTACAGAGTGAGTTCCAGGACAGCCAGGGCTACACAGAGAAACCCTGTCTCGAAAAACTAAAAAGAAAAATAAAAAAAAGAAAAGAAAAGAATTACACACAAATTCTCACATGAGACTCTAAAAGCTAGAAGGGCTGGAGCAGAGGTCTTACAGACCCTATGAGACCAGAGATGTCAGCCCAGACTACTATACCCAGCCAAACTTTCAATCACCATAGATGTAGAAACCAAGACATTCCATGACAAAAACAAATTTAAACAATATCTTTGTACTAATTCAGCTCTATAAACAACATTAGCAGGAAAACTCCAACCCAGTGAGTCTAACTATACTCAAGAAAGCATGAAAAATAAATAATTTCATACCATTAAAACCAATAGAAGAAACAGACACACATACTTAATCAACCAACAACAATATTAAAATAGCAGAAGTAACAGTCATTGGTCATTAATATTTCTCCATATCAGTGGACTCAATACCCCAATAAAAAGACACAGGCTAAAAGGAAAGGATGCATAACAGAATACAAGAATTCATCATTCTACTGTATATAAGAAACACACCTCAGCAAAAAAGATGGTTATTATCTCAGTATAAAGGGCTGTAAAAAGGTTTTTCAAGGACATGGACCCAAGAAACAACCAGGAGTGGGCATTCTAATATCTACAAAATGGACTTCCAAACAAAAATAATCAAAAGGCACAGGAAACACTTCATACTCATCAAAGGAAAAATCCACCAAAACCACACATATTAATAGTGGGGAACTTCAACACTCCAGTCTCTTTCACCAATGAACAGGTCATTGAGACAGAAACTAAACAGAGAAATATCAAAACTAGCAGAAGTCATGATTCAAATGGACCTAACAGATATCTATACAACATTTTACACAACACAAAAGAATATACTTATTCTCAGTACCTCATAAAACCATCACCAAAACTGACCATATACCATGTAATTGGATACAAAGCAACCTCAACATATATAAGAACATTGAAAAAACACCATGAATATTATCAAACCATAATGGATTAAAACCAGACTTCAACAACAGAAATAACAGAAGCCTATATAATCATGGAAACTGAAAAATTCTCTACTCAGTGATCAACCAGTCAGGTAAGAGAATTTATGGGATGCTATGAAAGCAAGCATAAGAGGAAAGCTCAAAGTACCAAATTAACAAAGTTAGTTAACAAATTAACAAAGGACTTACATTTTTATATTCTTAAGCATAAATTCAATTCTATGGGATAGATTTGAGTGTTTATAACTGTTCTGAATAGTTCTGGTGGTGGTGGTGGTTTTGTTTTTGTTATGTTCTCTGGAATTTTTTTCAATTAATGATAGATGTGAGAGTTCCCAACCTATATGGGGCAGAACTACTCCTGGCTGGTGGTTCTGGGTATACAAGAAAGTAAGCAGGTTGAACAAACTAGGGGTCATCCTCTAAGGGTCAATCTCTACCCTGATTTCCCTCCATGATGGACTGGCCACTGTAAGCTGAAATAAATCATTTTCTTCTTAAAAATAATCAACCAAAGTATAAATTCATTGTTAAATTCATGCATTAGAGAAAAATAGAATGCATTCTGAATTTCACATATTTACATTGACTCACAATAGACTTGGGATCTCTCCTCCAGAACCTGATGTGTTGGCATTTTAAGTAATATTTTCTAGAGCCCAATATCTCCCTGTTCTCCAATTTCTGACAGTGAGCAAACTCCCTTTTCTATCATCTTTAACCAATGGAAAAAAATTAAAAGGCCAAAATTACTTGACCCCTTTTACCTAACAAGTGATAAAAGCATAAACAGAGTCAGACACAACAAACTACCCACACAGTTCATGGGACCAGATGAAAGTGAGTTTCTGTGAAATAATAAAGAAGTGGAAAATCATCAGGAAGGAAAGGTTAGCAGCATCTCTAACTGTCAGAGAAAGCTGGCTCTCTAATTAGAACATTTACTCTCCAGAACAAAGGAGTTTCTGTGACAAGGGGCTGCTCATCACAGTTCTCAGACCTTTAAACACCTCATCTGATCTGATAAATTGGGTTAAAAAATGAAAGTCTACTAATTAGCACTAATTGATTCCACCTGACATGACTGTACTCTGAGCAGCCTTGAGGATGCCCAGTGGGAAAGTTGGGAAAGGTTGATTATGCAGTAGATAACAATAATACATGCATTACTTAGAGAGAAATTACACAATTTTACTAGGTAAAGCTGGTACTCCTAGACTATTGGGTGAGGCTCTGAATTGTTACAT
The DNA here is from genome assembly GCF_008632895.1 of Mastomys coucha. Taxonomy (NCBI): domain Eukaryota; kingdom Metazoa; phylum Chordata; class Mammalia; order Rodentia; family Muridae; genus Mastomys; species Mastomys coucha. The sequence continues at coordinate 17,803,475 of NW_022196905.1, forward strand.
TGCAGTTGGTGGAAGAGTTTCCTTAAGAAATATTCTGAGTTCCTGAGAGAATGCAGGATCCTCTTTCTAAAGCCAGGTCCTCTTTCTAAAACGAACTATGAAGCTTCTGAGACTTGTGATTGCATGGGCCTTAATTATTGAACAATTCTGCTTCATGGGAATGCAAGAGGCACATGCCATCTGTATATCATTGGGTATTATATACTGCATACATGGAATACAAGACTTTTAAGTGAATAATTTCAGTCGTATGAAACTCTAAGTGTGATTTTAATTTCTCCTTCACATACAATTGAAGCACAAATCCCACATCCTGATGCCCTTGTTCTCAATCACACATTGTTTTTTTTTTTTTTTTTTGTGGTTTTTCGAGACAGGGTTTCTCTGTATAGCCCTGGCTGTCCTGGAACTCACTCTGTAGCCAGGCTGGCCTCGAACTCAGAAATCCACCTGTCTCTGCCTCCCAAGTGCTGGGATTAAAGGCGTGCGCCACCACTGCCCGGCTAATCACACATTGTTAAGCAATAGTTTTCCCCATTATGACATCACACGACTAGATGAGTTTTCTATACTTACCAAAGATCTCCCTCTGGTGTGACTACAAGAAAAGCCAGGAGGCCTCACAAGTGGCAGGACAGCCAGGACAGGATCCTTTCTACCTCCATCTACACCTCAGAGTGACAGCAGTGCATCCACAGCCCTCTCTGCCCCTTCCCTGCAAGCAGAGAGTTTGCCTCTAGGGAGTGCTCTAACCCAGGGACTCAGGTGAGATCCACCATGTTTTCTCTCCTGTGACTTTCTAAGGCTAGACCAGCCAGGAGGTACAGGACTCACAAGTGGCAGGGTAGCCAACAGAGGATCCTTTCTACCTCCATCTACACCTAGGAGTGATGGCCATAGATCCACCTCCCTATCTGCCCCTTCCCTGCAAGCAGAGAGCTTTCTCCCAGGGAGTGCTCTAATCCAGGGACCCAGCACTCAGTAAGGACAACTGATCCACAGCCATCTGCACCCAGGTTTTACCAGAGGAGAACTGATCTCCCAGAAGTCAGCACTTCTGACACAGGCTTACAGACCCACAGGAGGAACAAGCTCCAGCCAGAGACAACAAGAACATCTAACAACAGAGATCAACAGATGGTGAAAGGCAAACACAAGAATCTTATGAACAGGAACCAAGACTACTTGGCTTCATCAGAACCTAGTACTCCCACCACAGCAAGTCCTGAATATCACAAAACACCAGAAAAGCAAGATTTGGATCTAAAATCATATCTTATGATGGTGATAGAAGAATTTAAGAAGGACATGAATAACACCCTTAAAAAAATACAGGAGAACACAGGTAAAGAGGTACAAGCACGCAAAGAGGAAACACAAAAATCCCTTAAAGAATTACAGGAAAGCACAAACAAACAGGTGAAGGAATTGAACAAAATCATCCAGGACCTAAAACTGGAAGAAGAAACAGTTAAGAAATCATAAAAAGAGACAACTCTGGAGATAGAAATCTTAGGAAAGAAGTCAGGAAACATAGATGCAAGCATCACCAACAGAATACAAGAGATAGAAGAGAGAATCTCAGGGGTAGAAGACACCATAGTAAACATTGATACAACAGTCAAAGAAAATACAAAATTCAAAAAGTTCCTAACCCAAAACATCCAGGAAATCCAGGATACAATGAGAAGACCACACCTAAGGATAATAGGTATAGAAGAGAGTGAAGACCTCAAACTTAAAGGGCCAGTAAATATCTTCAACAAAATTATAGAAGAAAATTTCCCTAACCTAAAGGAAGAGATGCTCATGAACATACAAGAAGCCTATAGCGCCGGGCGGTGGTGGTGCACACCTTTAATGCCAGCACTTGGGAGGCAGAGGCAGGTGGATTTCTGAGTTCGAGGCCAGCCTGGTCTACAGAGTGAGTTCCAGGACAGCCAGGGCTACACAGAGAAACCCTGTCTCAGAAAAAAAAATAAAAAGAAGCCTATAGAACTCCAAATAGACTGGACCAGAAAAGAAATTCCTCCTGCCACATTTCATCTGTCAGAGGTTTTGATGAATAATTCGCCAAGGAGCAGACTCAGCTTGGAGACGGATTCTGAGGAAGGGGTTTCCAGGAGTCACAAAAGTGAGGACTTGAAGTCAAATCAGGGGTGCAAGCTGACTGCCTATATTCTGCTCAGGACAGCTTTCTGAAGATCACCAGACAGTTCAGTTCTCATAGACCAAAGCCCAGACTTTTATTTATATATCAATTCAATCATTCACCCCAGGTTTCCTTTTGATTATCCCACCAATCAACGTTTTGTTTTGTTTGTTTGTTTGATTTTTTTACTTTCACCCTTTTGCTGTGAGCAAAAGACAGCAAGCACATTTTTCCCAAATTGTGACCCAGCTCTAAGATCACCCATTCCACCATGCCTAGGCCTAAATTTGCTCTGTTCCAGTCTGACCTTGAACTCAGGGATCTGCCTGTCTGTCTCTGTATCTTTCTGACAAGATGGCTCATTAATCCAGCTACCTTTGTTCTTTTTAGGTCCGAGAAGCCCCTCATATAATTCATATTGTATCCTTATATTTGGTATAGTTGAGTAATTATATATTTTTAAATTCATGTTTTCAGAGTCCTTTCCCACAGTATTAAGGCATGTCCTGAAGGTCATAGTGTTCTACCATTTTGCTGAGACATTAGACACACTTTTACCTCCCAGCCTCATGTTGTCTCTGATTATCATGGAGCCATTTACCTTGAAAGGGAGAACACTTCCAATAACCTTGACAAAGAGAATATTTCCTGAAGGAGCATCAAGAAGTAAAAAATATTTTTAATATATAAATAAGCCTCAGATCCAGCAACCATCAAGATTCATGGAGGCCTACACCCTGCTGGCTCTGTTCCAAGGGTAGGAATCATGCCATGCCCTCCCTTCCATGATCATATAGGACTTAACAATACTTGTTTCTCACAGGAAAACAATCATTATCTACAGTAATATGTGATGTATATATCAACAGAGCAAAAGAATCTGAAAGGGACATTATGTATAAACCACTGAATACAGATTTCTTCTAAAGTTTCCAAATCTATGTCTGTTCTTCAGAAGCACAAGCACAAGCAACATACAAGAAGGAGACACTACTGCAAACAGTACAATAAAGAAGGACCTGGCTCCACAGAACACTGGAAAGGCTATCTCAGCCACACAAAGTAGTAGTAAGCCTAGTAATATCTACAATTCCTCCCAATCTTCGTCATTTTGCCTATGTCTAATAATTCTCATTCACACACATGAGTTTTCTATTACTATTCTTATATAGAAATTTATAAACCCAAATAAATAGATGGGTAATGATTAAAAACTGTATTTCTAGATAGCAAAGTAGCTAATTCTATTTCCTACTTTCCAGGATAGCCATTAACAAAATACAATATAAAAGAAACATCCAGATAGTCCCTCCTTAGACAACAGAAAGAACTTGTGTGAGTAAACCTAGAGATACCTACTGCAAAAGCATGCAGCAACAATAACTAACGAGGCAAAAAAGAAAACCCATAAAATAAAAATAAAATTCCTTCCTAGAGAATGGAATAGAAAAATTCAGTAGATACCAACTAGTAGAGCTGCAAGTAAGGATTACACAACACAACACCTCTGATGTATAGGAAATTCTGACAGTAGTTGATAGGGACACAAAGATATGGGCCTGGAGCTGGCAGCCACACTTCAGATCACAATTTATTCTGACAACTTAGGAATAGGCAGCATGCTTCTCTCACTCTGGGAGACCATATCCAAGACTTAGAAAAGACACACTAAAATGAAGAGTTAAGGCAGAAAATATTATTTACATTAAATCTAAGCCTTCCTCTATCAAAACCCAATTTAGAGAATAATCCTTTGGGTTTAATTTTTGAAAACATAGACTTTCTTTCCCAGAAATATACATTTAAAGTGTCTAGGAGTGAAATAAAAGAACATGTTAGAAAGATCAATACAGAATTCTATATAGATTTTCCTTAAAAAAAAAAAAGGAAACATGACAAATTCCAAACCACAGACTCTGCACCATCCTGCAGAGTATCATATTCTTGCACATCAGATAATAATGAAGAAGGGATTTGAGGGAGAGATAGGTCAAAAGGAAATAAAAAGACACAGTTGACAAAATTTAAAGCTGCACTATAGATAAGGAATATGGTATTAGATTCTCAGAAGCTGAATTAAGAAAGTAGAGCACACATAAAAGAAATTATCCTAAAACATCAAGAGGGGAATAAAAATGTTTAGTTCCCAAAAGTGAGCATACAGAACTTCACCACACAAACAGAATGATCAAGCTACAGAAGCCATCCATCCATACAACTAAGACAGAAAGAAAAGGATAGAAAGTGATGATTGGGGAACAACAGTCTGGCTTTCATAATCCAAGGCCACTCAGTAGACTTCTTGCAAGGAATGAACTCCCCTTCCCCAGCCCAGCTTCAAGTATACCAAGTTCCCAGAGCACTGTGGAGCATCTTTTGTGACCATCACTGGGCCCTTCTGTGATGACACTTTCACTGGCATAGCCATCAACACTCAGGCTTGTCATTTTGTGCCATGTTGGCTTCTTCAGACTCAAGAATGCTTACTTTCACCTACCCTTCTGCACCCAAGGATCCCTACTCCTCCATTCTTAACCGATCTGTTTCCTCAGGCAGCATCAGAGACCAAACCCTGTTTTACTAGGCTTCCTACTTCATGTCTCCAAGCTAGGGATAAGGCAACTTGTTTATTCTGTAATATTACCTCTGCAGTGACTGTAATTTGTCTTCAAAGCAACATTAGATAATGTCTGGAAAGCAGCATAATTCAACAAGGAAGAGGGAAGAGTAAACTACTGTTCACAGGACAAGGGACAGAAATTCTGAAACTTCATCACAATGAGAAGCATTCGGTTCATATCACTGAGTGGAATTACAAGCAACCAAATTGCCAGTGTGTGTGTGTTGTGTGTGTGTGTGTGTGTGCGCGCACATGCATGCATCTTAGATCAGGGAGCAGTATTTGAGAAGGCCCGGAGGGAAGAAAGAGAAAAGACAGTGTTTTAATTGTAATCTCAAAAAGAAGAAGTAAATTAGAAAAAAATGAGCATTCAGAAGGAAGCTGTATAAAGGAAATGATTGAACATATAAATTTGAAAGTGGCCAATAAATATTCTCAAAGTGTTCAATACCTACCAGTAATAATTTTGCTAGTCTCCTATGCTATTTTCTCACACATGTAAAAGCTTTTCTAACAATTGAAATAATAATTATTCTGTTTCATAGACTACAAGGAAAAGGAAATAGGCACTCTCAGATTCTTTCAATGGGAGTATAACAGTGCAAACTGCCTGGAGGGCAATTAGGCAGCACAGGAGAACACTTCAAAAATAGCATATACTTTGATGAAGGAGTTTTATTTCTAGCAATTTGTCCTAAGGAATCAATCACAGATGATTAAAAAGATGCATGTGCAATGCTTTTCTTTGCAGCATAATTTATAATAGTGAAAAATTGGAAACAATCTAAATAGCTGCCAATAAGAAATTGGTTTTTTAAAATATGAAACACATAAACTATGATGAAATTCAAGAGAGTGATTAGCAGACTTGCAAGAACACAAAATGAAAGTGGGAAATGGATCAGGGAGACTCTAGGTAATATGTAGAATAACCTAAATTTGTTTGAAATATATGCAAATATAACTCTAATTTTATAGAGAGGAAGTAAGTACAGAGAAAATGGCTAAAAATTAAAATAAAATTGTATTAATGCCGATACACTAAAGCAATACTGAAAATCAATGCCAACATAAAAAGACAGTCCCTACCAGCTGTTAAATAGTATAGTCTCAGTAAAATGATGGATGAATTAGGCCTCAGGAATAATCTCATAGCCCAATGAAACCGGATGTAGTTATACTTACATTTATATAACATCTTCACACTAGGTAATATGCTACCATATTTTAATAAAGAAATGATGAATGATTTAAGACAATATTAAGCATGTCTATGTGGATATGTGCAGACGTGTGAGTTCCTGTGTGTCTGAAGGTTTTACATGTAGGCAGAGGCTAGCATGGGTAACCCAGAAGTGTCCTTCCTCAGGAACTGTCCACCTTATTACTTGAGATGGTTTCTTTTACTAGGTCTTAGAGTTTACAGTTTAGACGAAGTTTTCAAGCCAGTGAGGCCAACACTCTTGTCTTTCTCAACCACCTGGAGTTTCAAGTACAAATCATACCAGGCTTTTACATATGTTGGAGGGAATCAAACTCAGGTCCTCTTGCTTATGCAGCAAGTTCACTACAGATTAAACCCTTTCCCCAACCATAAGAAAATATATTTCTTCAGCAGAGAAAAATAAAATCATCCTTCTCTAATATTACCTTTAAATGTGAACTCTAGCTAAATTAAAGACTTGATTATTAAAGTGCATTTCAAAACTAGAGACTATTGTTACAGAAAGCTTTTCTGAACAGACTAGAAAATGTAAATGTTCAGAAGTGTGTCACATGATCAAAACTATGATATAATTGTGTAAAATTTCACATTTACTATTCATTCTGTAACAACTTTATAAGAAAGTATGTGATATTCATTTGTATATTAGTTAATTTTACATGTAGAACACATGAAATTTGTTATGTAAAAATTCTATAGATCAGGTCTTCTGAACATTCATATAACATAATTAAAGTTTCTCACCTATCAGTACTTTATAGAAAAAATTTCAGATAGGTAGGGGATATTTATATTATCTCCAAAGCAATGGGTTAATATCTAGAATAGCCAATAAAATATTATAAATAATGAAGCAAAAATTAATTTAAAAATAGATAAAGAATGTAAAGATCATTCATGGACAACAAACCTGTGAGTCAAGCAAAATGGAACCACATTCTCCACGTAAACACATCAGACAACCAGTTACACCCAATGATTCTAACCCCAAGATTCAACCCCTCCAGACAACCAGTTACACCCAATGATTCTAACCCCAAGATTCAACCCCTCTAGAGATCAAAACTATTTTAACAGCAGTTTTCACCCATTGACCAAATAAAGACTCTGGGTTGATATCATCCATCCTTTATAAACACAGGATAGTTATTGTTTATACAGCATACACAATGTATTATAATGTTTTGTAGAAAAGCCTTACAGTAAACAGAATGAAGGGTGATGTGCATAACAAATACCACAACAATTTATACAAAGGCTTTTATCTATATGTGGGAGGATAGAAACATGTCCAGGAGTAAGGCCCCTAAGACTGCCAAGACTGTAATAAAAAAAAAGTACAGCAATCTGTATGTAACAACACCAAATTATAAGTACAAAGTGTAGATAGCTGGGCAGTGTTCATGTCATGAGGCATGAAGAGACAGAGAAGCAAATGTATTGGCACTGCTGTGATGAAGTCAGCAGGCACAAACACCTCATGGAACACTTTGGAAGTATTGAATATAAAATATTTGTGATGAAACTTTCAAAAATTTTCATCATTGTGTAAATTTCCTGAAGATAGTTGCATAAATAGTTGAAGAAATATTCGAATAAAACCAGACAAAGGAGTTATCAAACTGCCAAATACAGCTGTAAAAGTGGTACCCCCAAAATATATTTTAAGGTAAAATGATGAAGTATTTAAATAAAGACAAACAAAAGAAAGCACCTGCAACAACGTTCATACCAAACAAAAGATAATTTAAGACAAAGTACACTTCTAAACGTAAGTGTCAATCTGTAATGAAAAAGGATTCACAAGAGAGCTTAGAGAGATGTCTGTGTACATTTGTGCACAGGGTGATATATCATTAAAATATACAACGAAAATGACTGAACCACAAGAAGAAATTGACAAACTGACCAAGGAGGAAAGATTTCAAAACATTTTTTTTTTTAGTATTTCATAAATTAAGCAAGCAAACTAACAGAAAAGAAACTGTGCTATGAAAGATTAGAAAACATTAACAACTTTCCCTAGCATATATTTATGACAGTGTATCCAGAAGTTAAAGAAAACATCATCTTCAAACACACATGCAACAGTTCTACAAATACAGACATCATCAGAATTCAAATCAAATAGCCTTAGAGTATTTAATAGAAGGAAAAATAAGACTGAAATTTAATACACAGAATTTTCTATATTAGGATAAGATATTTTATAATAACAAAACATGAACAAATTTGATAATAATGTCAAATACAAAATTTACACTACATAAATTAACATTTTATAGAATGGTTTTGATGGAATGGTATGTTATCTAATACTATAAACTATATGTAAGATATCAGTGAAAGCAACCATTTTTGTAGTTGAAGTACTAGCAATCATGATTAGGCAGAATTTGTTAGCACGAATAAAACTGAATGAATGGAACAAACAACTTAGGCTGCAGTGCTGAAGATTTGAGGAAGAGGGAAGCAACATGTCTGATTTTCTGAATTTTTGCTTATCTCTGCAGACACCTGGAATCCTAACACAAGCTTGGTGAAATTCTGAGAACTTCAATCTTGCAATGTTGAGAAAATCAGCAACTAAGATGCTATTAGGAATCCCAAAGCCAGGGGTCAGTTTGTATTTGACTGCTTATAGCATTAAAAAAAAAATCACAAAGAGTCATGATATGTACCTGTCCAGGGTCAATATCATAACTAGTCACACAGCTGCTCCAGACTGTTTAACAATCTAGGCTGACAGATTCCAGAGGATTCCCAGGGAAGATTTCTCATATTATGTCTGTGATTTATGGCTGGAGATACCTTACAAACCTGATGGGGAAGGCATGCCTAGAAGTACACACACAACCTTCCTGTCAATGTTTCTTTGTATATTCTGTTACCCAGCCTATATTTTGTGCATTGATGGACTGGAAGTTATGCTTGTGAATGGGACCATAAGGGAAGGTCTGCTATTATTACTTCCTGTGAACCACTGCTTAGAGGGGCAATCTTGGAACCTATGAATTGATTATAAACAATTTCCTGACAAGCAATAAGAAAACTTAGATGAAGTAAATTCTTAGACTTTATAACGTATAAAAGCTAAATTATGGAGACAGAAACAGATAAACTGAATAATCATACAACTACATAAAATGTTAAATGTTTTCATAGCCTACAAACTAAAATATTAAGTCAAATAGTTTTGTGAGTGAATAGGTATAGATAGATAGATAGATAGATAGATAGATAGATAGATAGATAGATAGATAGATAGATAGATAGTGTGTTTGTGTGTGTGTGTGTGTGTGACAGACAGACTGAGTCTGTGTTTCCAAATCCACTAATAAGTTGAATTTCCAGAGTAATGTACCTAACCTGCTTAGTTTTATCATCATCTGTGTAAACAGTATTTATTTGGTACCTTCTCTGTAATGTTTCTACATTCTGTGCAAGAATGATGTAGATAATCCCCTTTATCCTGGATTTGGAGAATGGGAGTTATGAATGGAATCTAGGCAGTGGTCAACTGTGAAACAGCCATGGAAAACTCAGAAAAACAATCTCAGATGATGGAGAATTATGATGCAGGAAGCCACCAAGTGGTCAGCAAAAGAACATTAGGAGAGGTTTCTAAGGCTTGGTCTTTATTTGTTTTCTAGATAAAATGAATATTTATTTATTAGAGGTTCTCAAGCTTGTGGATATCATGACCCAGCCTGCCTCACAGCAGGATTGTACTGGAAGGTGTTTTTTTGGCACTTTGTTGGGGGAATAATGATAGAGAAAAAGAAACCATGAATCCAGAGAGATGACAGCAATTATGTGGAGCAGGTGGCATTAGAACATCCTGTAGACGGGTATCAGTTCTGAATGTATTTTCACAGTGAAGCTGGCTCAATTTGCTGAGGACTCATGTTTAGAGGAGTTACAGTAAAGAATGTCTGCTGACTCCAGGTCCTTAAGATGAGTTCCAGGAGTTGGTGTTAGGTAGCATGGCACTGAGTGGAGCAGTTTAGGGAAAGTGTTCTGAAATTGGTTGAAGCTGTTTGAGATGCTTATGAAATACTCAAGTGGAAATATGAGTTAGATGTTAGGTGAAGATGCTTAGAAGTTAGGAAATAAACAGAAACTGGCTAATTTAATCCTGATTTTAAAAAAAGAAAGAAAAAAAAACCAAATGAGTTCAAGTGTACATGTAAATAGTATGATAATGAACTTTACAACTTTGTCTTCTTTCTTTTGTGCATTCTCACACAGATAAAGATCTACAGAAAAATGAAATAAACACAGAATGAGTTATATATAATGAGATGGAAGGTAGATACTGTTTTAAATTGATTAAAATTGCTATGATTCACTGTCAGTTTATATCTAGAAAAAATTATTCATACTTTTGAATAATTCATTTCACCTCTCAGAAGAGCCTGGTATTATGTAGAACAATTACACAGACAATATCCTCATTTAAGCATTGTATATATTAGTCAAAACCCACAAATGTCAAAAAAATAAAGAAGTGGTTAAGCAAGTTAATGATATTTGCTCACTATAACTAAAAATGATTATTCCAAATACTGTGCCACATAAAGAAAAATGTGTTTAATATAACATTATCAAAAATTTCATAAACTAGGAATTTATTGGCCTGATTATTAGCACTACATAAAAAATACAGGCGGGGCTGGGTGGTGGTGGCACACGCCTTTAATCCCAGCAGTTGGGAGGCAGAGGCAGGTGGATTTCTGAATTCAAGGCCAGCCTGGTCTACAGAGTGAGTTCCAGGTGGGGATGGGGGGATCTAAGTAAGAAGCTGGTGTTTGGTGAATTGGCAGGGCGTCACTGAGGTGAAGTGCAAGGCCAATTCATACTCATAGTTCCCTTTTCAAATTACACAGCTGAGACAATCTGGGATTTTCAAAAACTACCATATAGTTTGTTTAGAAATTGTCATACTCAAGTTCTCAGTGAATATGAGGAGTAATGAAGTGAGACTTGGTTATACCTCATGACATAGCAGTGCAGTGGTTCAATGAGCGCAAGAAGAATCTACACCTCTGTAAGTCTAAAGCAGTGATTCTCAACCTGTGACTCAAGATTCATTTGGGGGTCACCTAATACCATCCTGTATATCATATGCTTTCATTACAATTCATAACAATAGTAAAATTATACTTATGAAATAGCAATGGAAATAATTCCATAGTTGGGAGGTGGGGTGGCACTACAACATGAGGAACTGTATTAAAAGGTGGCAGTGTTAAGGAGGATGGAAACCACTGGTCTAAAGGCTTGAGTCCAGCTTTGTAATTCCATAAAGTCAAGAATGTGCCCACAGTGCTGAAGCCTCAACATAATAGTGTGCACTGTGTGTACCTGCCTCCAAGCCAGGCTGCTACAACTGCTCAGAGGCATACATAGAGAAAACGAACCAATTTAGTACCTAATGTTCTCAAAGCTTTTACAATCTCCAAAATGAATCTTTATTGACAGCATGCCTCCTTCTCTTACAAATGAAAATACTAGCACTAAGTGCATAAGACACATTTAAGCAAAAATACAGGAGCTTGTGTATGGCCTGAAATCTGTCAGTGGGGAAATTACTAGTTCTTATAAAACCCACATTGTCAACTGTTGCTGAGTGAAGAGTCACTTAAGCAGTTAAGAATGTGACTAAGAAACAAGAAAAACGAGATAATAATGAATCCCTTTCCAATAAGCAAGGTTGCCAGAATCAATTTTTCTAGATTGGCAAGTGATCACAACAGTGAATTCCCCTAGAATTCTGAGCACAGCTAAGAACTCTATTTCTGACACTCTTTTCCTTTCTACCAAAGTTTCTGGGAATGGAAGATTAATTCAATAACAAGTCAAAAAAACTAAGGGACTTAGTCAAGAAGACACATATTGGATATTTTAATATATGAAAGGTAAACCGTTTCCTGTCCTGAAAAAAAAAAACTTGTATTTAAGCATGATGTACAATTCCAAGATAGAAAAGTAGGTTATAATTAAAAGCTATTACCAAAATTAAAGTGGCTAGTGGCACTGCAAAGCCATCACACCCTACAGTGGCTTGTTTCCTCTAAAGGGAGACCAGCTTCAGTCAACTCTAGCATTTTAAGTTCAAAGTAGTAAGAAATACTGGGGACCAAATACAAGTATTTTCCTCCCCAACAGAACTGGGTTCTCACTGTCTTTCTCTACTGTCTCTTTATGTCATATGGGGTATCACATGTATTTTGTCTGCTTGGCACTGGGCATTGTTCCTGACAGACATCTGCCTTCTGTTTCAGAACAGCTCCAGGCAGAACAGATGACTACCTCCTGCTCGTAGAGAGGACAGTGTTGGTAGAGAGTGCTGCCTAGGAGCTCAAAGCCCATCAGAGACCACAGCTGGAATTCCAGCCCTTAACCAGACTCCTGTGCTGAAGTTAGGTACTTCAAACTGCAGGATGCCCTGGGTAATACACTTCCAGAAGGTCTGAAGTTCCAAATCGGAATATTGTCTTAATTTTATCTAATGTGGGAGGAGCTGGGGAAACCCTCACATAGAAACACTATCGTGACTAATGCAAGTTGGCTCTAAAAGAACCAATGTAACTGGTGAGCTAGCAAATTGGATCCACCTCTGTCAAAGGCAAATATAGCTGTACACACTCCAGCTTGCCAGATCTCCCTGTGCCAAACATTTGCCTTATAGCTATGCTTACATTCATTCTGAGACTTGAGGCTTACAGTTAAATGTTTTCCTCTGTTCTACAGGTGGCTTTTAGATTGCTCACAATTGACTTAGACTCAAGTTGAAGACCAGAAAATTCAAACCCAAAGGGAAAAAATAGCAGGGCAGTGGTGGTGTACGCCTTTAATCCCAGCACTTGGGAGACAGAGGCAAGTGGATTTCTGAGTTCGAGGCCAGCCTGGTCTACAGAGTGAGTTCCAGGACAGCCAGGGCTACACAGAGAAACCCTGTCTCAAAAACCCAAAAAGAAAAAAGAAAAAAAAAAGGAAAAATACATATGCAAAAGTTTCTGTACAAGATTCCAGGGAGTTCTGCAATTAAAGATCTCTTTCTCAGGGCACAACCAGCTGAGATCGAAGCAGAGAAGATGCTGAATGGATCTGCCTATGCCTGAGCAATGAAAGAAAAAGTTTCCACACATCTACCTCTAAGAGGAATTAAAGGTGGAGGTTGAAAGGGAGAGGCAATAAAAAACAAACATTCAAATAAAAAGTGAACATTCAAACTGAGCTTATAAACCAAACTGCATTAGGTGCAAAGTACATCCCTCCCTCTCTTCTAGATCATACTCCCTCTGGCCTTTCTCTTGGGTTTCTTAAATTTTAACTATAATTAGATATCTCTGTTACAATTTTATAATATAATTTTTTTTACAGTTCTTTGGAGCTCCTATACCCCCAACTACAGGGAATGATTTCCCATGCTGCTTAAACAGACAAGTGCAATACAGCCTCACCTCACATACTGATGCAAAACTCAAAGAGGAGAAGAACATGCTGGTACAGTGAGATTCTCAGCTGTGCTGGGGAAATGAACATTTCCACAGGTAAGTGCCCTAGAGTTGCAATATATTGCCCATGGCTGTCCATGTGGTATGACGGATGGTATCGTGTGGGGCAGTGAACCGTGAGAGGAAGCCTGGTAAAGTTGAGCTAAAGGCTAGAAGCCCCAGAGACCCTGAAGGGCCTGTGGGAGCTTCACCTGCTCCTGGCACCAGGCCCCTGTCACATAACCACAGCTGACACCTGCCCCCACATAAAAAGATTTGTGGCCATAAGGCACATAAGGGCAACACCCCAAGCCCCTCCACATGTTGATGATACATCCTTAACATCTCAGTCCAAGACAATAGGAAAAGAGAGGTGACCACAGTCATGTAGGCCCAAAACAGTATTCTCCATACTAATAAGGTACTTAGAGGCTCAGAGGGCTTAGCCAATGTCTCCCTTCCCAGACATTCTTCCCTGCAAAGGGTATTTAATTTCAGGCCTACCCTGAGACGGGGGGTATGGTTTCACACATCCATTTTTTGATATGAAAATCAATAAACGTTTAGAACCATGGGCTGTCTCTCTTCATCAAGATTTGAGGTGGGGAGCCTTCACCTACAGAGAATCAGCCTAATCTCCCCTAGAAAACCTCTCTGCACTTCCACCAAGTTTGACCTGCCTCTGTCAAACTAAGGAGAATCACCCTGATAGAACAAGCCAGATCTCCCCTTCCACCCACCAGAACCCTGGCTGCAGGGCACGCTCCTCCCACCACTCCACTCTTTGCTCTCCTGAGACTCCCAGATGTGCCTGGATGTCCAAGAGTCTGAAAACCCCACAAGCCTGACCTCACTGTAGGCCTGGGGACCCCCATAACAACTCTGGCTTTTACACACCTAAGACTGTGCTTTCCTACCTCCTGAGCAGTGCCTTGGTGGATGTGTGGGATAAGCACAGTCAAACTCCCTGCATTCTACCTCCCTAAGTAGGCACGCCCAGTGGCTGAGCAGACATGGGCCCACAACCCTACACTATCCCAGGTATGGCTTCTCGATACATCTTAATGCATCTCATCTATGTCAAACTTACCCATGCATGGGCCAAGTGTGGTGGCTTATATTAGTAATCACAGCTCTTGGTAGCTTGAAGCAGAAGAATTTCCATGACTTCAAGGTCAAGCTGGGTTACAAAGGTTACCCTAGGCTACACAGTAAGGTCTGTGTCAACCTTGCCCATTCCCAAGGTGAACCCGACCTAGCTAACATAGAACTAACCACAAATAGATATTTTCTCTCACTCAGCAAGGCAAACTCCACTGTACAAAGCTCACACTCAGTGAACTCCAACTTTTTGAGAGAAAGCAAGGTGGCATCCATGCACAACAGTACATATTCCAACCATGTCAATAAGATTACAGTTGTTTCTTCTTGCCTGTGTACAAGAAGACTACAAGGAGATGCTACCAAGCCATGTAACTCTGCTCATGCCTTTTGTAGTATGAAGTACAGTAGGAAAACTAGTAGTCTCTTGCCTGTGGATGGATTTGGGTGAAAGTCATTGATTTTAGTTCTCACCACAAGGTGAGGTAGCTCCACTGAATAGCTCCAACCCAGGGTCACACAGAATGACTCTGGTTAAAATCATTGAATCCCAAAACAAAA
This sequence comes from Mastomys coucha, assembly GCF_008632895.1. Lineage (NCBI taxonomy): Eukaryota > Metazoa > Chordata > Mammalia > Rodentia > Muridae > Mastomys > Mastomys coucha. The sequence continues at coordinate 17,818,636 of NW_022196905.1, forward strand.
TAAAAAGCCATGAACCTGGAAAAGGGACTTCTGGTGAAGATGAGGAGATTGAGGTTGACAGAGGGAACTGTCCCTGTCAGCTGTATATGAAAAACAAACAAATCACATGATCATCTTTGTAAGGAATAAAGGCTAAGGAGTATTGAGAATGCATTAAATATGTGTATGAAAATGGAAAGTAAGAGTAATCAAAGTTCATTACATGTACGTAAGAACATTTTTTGAAGGACAAACTTAACTTTCAAAAACTAGTAAATAATTATTTCTTCTTTCTTTATAATTTCCCAGATTTGGGATTAGTTCCAATCCTAGTTCCTGTGGCTTCTCCCTGGTACATCATGTTTACCAGCATTTCTATTCTCAGTTTAGGATAGTGGAATTTATTAAAATTAGAGTTGTTTAGGCTCCACATTACCATGGCATTGGTAACCATGAGGTCAATAGTTGACTAACATGTAGGTAGTGTATACTATGCTTGTACACTTAGCAGAGTGACAAGTAACATCCTACATCATGGTGAAAGATTTCCTCACATTATTCAGAATTTTTTTCTTTTCTTTTTTTTTTGGGGGGGGGGAGTTTTTTGAGACAGGGTTTCTCTGTGTAGCCCTGGCTGTCCTGGAATTCACTCTGTAGACCAGGCTGGCCTCGAACTCAGAAATCCTCCTGCCTCTGTCTCTCAAGTGCTGGGATTAAAGGCATGTGCCACCACTGCCCGGCTATTCAGAATTTTGAACAATATTATTACTAGAAGTTTCCATTTAACATTTCCAAAGTATGATTAATCTGTGGATTTAAAACCACAGATAAGAAGGAACCACCAGATTTGTTAACTACCACCTCTTTAGTCCCTTCTTTATCACTACCTTTACTTTCCTGTTTACTAAAGAATGTAGTCCTCTTCTATGCTCCAGTGTAGGGGAATGCCAGGGACAGGAAGCGGGAGAGGATGGGTTGGTGAGCAAGAGGAGGGGGGAGGGAACAGGGTTTTTTTGTTTTTGTTGTTTTTTTATTTTATTTTATTTTATTTTATTTTTTGAGGGGAAACTGGGAAAGGAGATATCATATGACATGTATATAAAAATATCTAATAAAATAAATTAATTAATTAAAATAAATAAATAAATAAATAATAGCTGATTATAAAAAAAGAATGTAGTCCTCATCAAAATTGATTAGTCAGATCTGCTTGGGTTTATTTCTGGCTTACTATTCCGTTCTATTGCTCTAGTCTGTCTTGGCCCAAGGCTACATCATTAAGACTATGATAGTTTTGTACTATATTCTTAAACAGAATGTTTGGGTTTTCTATATAGGGTGTTAGCATCTGCAGATATTTCCTTCTGCTTCATTTCCAAATTGAAAAATGTTTTTACATCAATTTCTCTTGTTGGGACTTTTAATATTGGGTTGAGTAGAATTGGAGAGAGAATGAACATCCTTCCCTTGTACCAGACCTTAGAAAGAAAGCTTTAGTTCAGCCCCAATGGTGATATTAGCTGTGGACTTTTTTCATTATCTAATGACTTTTATTTCATTGAATAAATATTTCTATAATTTTAGAAATATAAAAATCTATATTTCATTTCTTTAATTTAAGTATTTTATTTATTTTTATTAGATTTTTTTATTTACATTTCCAATGATATCTCATTTCCTGGTTTCCCCTTTGGGAAAAAAAAACCTGTTCACTCCCCCCTCCCCCTGCTCACCAACCCACCCTCTCCTGCTTCCTGGCCCTGGCATTCCCCTACACTGGGGCACAGAACCTTTACAGGACAAAGTCCTCTCTTCCCATTGATAAACAACTAGGCCATCCTCTGCTATACATATGCAGCAGAGCCATAAATCCTACCATGTGTACTTTTTGGTTGGTGGTTTAGTCCCTGGGAGCTCTGAGGGTACTGGTTAGTTCATATTGTTGTTCCTCCTATGGGGCTGCAAACCTCTTCAGCTCCTTGGTTCCTTTCTCTAACTCCTTCATTGGGGACCCCATGCTCAATCCAATGGATGGCTGTGAGCCTCTACTTCTGTATTAGTCGGGCACTGTCAGAGCCACTCAAGAGACAGCTATATCAGGATCCTCACAGCCAGCACTTGCTGGCATCCACAGTACTGTCTAGGATTTGTGATTGAATATGGCAAGGATTCCCAGGTGGAGCAGTCTCTAGATTGTCCTTCCTTCAGTCTCTGTTCCATAGTTTGTCTCTGCAACTCCTTCCATGGGTATTTTGTTACCACTTCTAAGAAGGATCAAAGTATCCACACTTTGATCTTCCTTATTCTTGTGTTTCTTGCAGTTTGTGGATTGTACTTTGTGTATTCTGATCTTCTGGGCTAATATCCACTTATCATTGCGTGCGTCTCATGTGTGTTCATTTGTGATTAGGTTACCTCAGTCAGGATGATATCCTCCAAATCCATCCATTTCCCTAAGAATTTCATAAATTCATTGTTTTTAATAGCTGAGTAGTAATCCATTATGTAGATGTACCACATTTTCTGTATCTGTTCTTCTGTTGAGGGACATCTAGGTTGTTTCCAGTTTCTGGCTATTATAAATAAGGCTGCCATGAATATAGTGGAGCATGGGTCCTTATTACATGTTGGATCATCTTCTGGGTATATGACCAAGAGTGATATAGCTGGGTCCTCAGGTAGTACTATGTCCAATTTCCTGAGGAACTGCCAAACTGAACTCCAGAGTGGTTATACCAACTTGCAATCCTACCAGCAATGAAGGAGTGTTCCTCTTTCTACACAACCTTGTCAGCATCTGCTGTCAGCTGAGTTTTTGAATTTAGCCGTTCTGACTTAGGTGGAATGTAGAATCCCAGGGTTGTTTTGATTTGCATTTCCTGATGACTAAGGATATTGAACATTTCTTTAGGTGCTTCTCAGCCATTCAGTATTCATCAGTTGAGAATTCTTTGTTTAGCTCTGTACCCCATTTTTAATAGGGTTATTGGTTCTCTGGAGTCTAACTTCTTGAGTTCTTTGTATATATTGGATATTAGCCCTCGATCAGATATAGAATTGGTAAAAATCTTTTCCCAATTTGTTGTTTGCCATTTTGTCCTATTGACAGTGTCCTTTGCCTTACAGAAGCTTTGTAAATTTATGAGGTCCCATTTGTCAATACTTTATCTTAGAGCATAAGCTATTGGTATTCTGTTCAGGAAATTTTCCCCTGTGCCCATGTGCTCAAGGCTCTTCCCCATTTTCTTTTCTATTAGTTTCAGTGTGTCTTGTTTTATGTGGATGTCCTCGATCCACTAGGACTTGAGCTTTGTACAAGGAGATAGGAATGGATCTATTTGCATTCTTCTACATGCTAACTGCCAGTTGAGCCAGCACCATTTGTTGAAAATGCTGTCTTTTTTCCACTGGGTGGTTTTAGCTCCTTTGCAAAGATCAAGTGACCATAGGTGTGTGGGTTCATTTCTGGGTTTTCAATTCTATTACATTGATCCACCCAGCAAAACTCTCAATTACCATAGATGGAAAAACCAAGGTATTCCATGACAAGACCAAATTTATACAATATCTTTCCACAAATCCAGCCATTCAAAGGATAATAAATGGAAAACTCCAACACAAGGAGGGAAACTACATCTTAGAAAAATTAAGAAAGTAATCTTCCAAAAAAACTAAAAGAAGATAGCCACAAGAACAAAATTCCAACTCTAACAACAACAATAACAGGAAGCAACAATTACTTTTCCTTAATATCTATTAATATCAATGGACACAATTCCCCAATAAAAAGACATAGACTATCAGATTGGGTACATAAACAGGACCCAACATTTTGTTACATACAGGAAACCCACCTCAGTGACAAAGACAGACACTACCTCAGAATAAAAGGCTAAAAAACAATTTTCCAAGCAAATGGTCCCAAGAAACAAGCTGAGTTTCCTGTAATTCTTTAAGGGATTTTTGTGTTTCCTCTTTAAGTGCATCTACTTGTTTACTTGTATTCTCCTATAATTCTTTAAGGGATTTTGTGTTTCTTCTTTAAGGGCTTATACCTGTTAACCTGTGTTCTCCTGTATTTCTTTAAGGGAGTTATTTATGTCCTTCTTAATTTCCTCTATCAGCATCATGAGATATGATTTTAGGTCCAAATCTTACTTTTCCAGTGTGTTGGGGTATCTAGGACTTGCTATGGTGGGTTCTGATGATGCCAAGTAGGCTTGGTTTCTGTTGGTAAGATTCTTGCATTTGGCTTTCGCCATCTGTTAATCTCTGCTGTTAGATGTTCTTGCTGTCTCTGGCTGAAACTTGTTCCTCCTGTGGATCTGTAAGCCTGTGTCAGAACTCTTGGGAGACCAGCTATCCCCTTGTAAGACTCATGCTGTGGATCAACCTTCTCTCCTGGGTGCAGATGGATGAATGAAGGACCCTGTCCCATCTGCTCTACAGCTTCTGCAGCCTGTGCCTCCTGGCTGGCCCTACCTTAGAAAGTCACCAAAGAGAAAATGTTGATCTCACCTGAATCCTGATGTCAGTGCACTCTCTGGAGACCTGCTCTCCAGGAATGGTGCACAGGGAGCTGTGGAACAGCCACACCTCCTGGTTGTCCATGGAGGTAGAAAGGACCCTGTCCCAGCTGCTCTGCCACTTCTGTGGCCTGTGACTCCTTGCTGGTCCTGACTTAGAAAGTCACCGGAGAGAAAATTCTATGCTTCAACTTCTATAAATGAATGTTGACCATTATTAAATTCTCTTTTTGCATCTGTCAAGGTGATCATGTAATTTGCTTATTTTTCATATGTAAAAATCAACAAGTAAATCCCTTAGATAAACCAACTAATCCATGGTATGAATACTTCTTACTGTATTGTAGGTCTAGTGTATTTCACTGAAGACTTCTGGCATGTGTGTATAGCAGAGATAGAGGCCACTGATGCTAGTCTTATAGTATTTCTATTATATTAAAGAATTCAAAAATTCCCATTAAATTTCTGTGAGCATTTGTTAGAATTTAGCCATGAAGTCATCTGATCCAGGTGTTCATATGTGAAAAGGTTCCCATTAGTATTCAAGTCATCTTGATTCGTATCAGTCTCTTCATGTTTTCTGTTTCTGGTTGAATTTTTTCTGTTTTTGGTTATTGTATTTATTTGCATTTCAAATGCTGTCTCTCTTCTAGGTTTTCCCTCCAAAACACCCCTCTCCCATCTCCCTCCCTCCTGCTTCTATGATGGTGCTCCCCTACCCACCCACTCTTCTGAGTATGCTTTATATTCCTAAGAATTGATCCATTTCAAATTTATATGCATATAATTGTACATACTGGTTTTGGGGACCTTCATGTTTCTGTAGCATCTGTTTTAATACATAATTTTGTACTTATGAGTTTATGGAAATGTTCTCATTTCAGTGGTTATCCAGAATGCTAACAACCAGATGAACTTCTTCTCAGACACTAGTGTACTTTCCACACCATTTACAAAGGTAGTTTTCCTTGGATCTCCAAGAAAGGCCCTATGAAAACTTTAGGTCACAGTTGCTATCCAATGAATAATTTTGGAATGAATTCTCAATCCAACAAATAAGAGATTAAACATGCTTAATAAAAGTATTTTGCATTCTTTTGTTTTGGGGGATTGGGATATATATGCATATACACATACACACACACATACACACACACACACACACACACACATATGGCTGTCCTGGAATTTATTATATCAGTATATGGACCAAGCTAGTCTCAGATTCACAAATATCTGCTGTCTGCTTCTGCTTCTTCAGTGTTGGGATTAAGTGCATGTGCTACCATAAAAGACCTGGGAATTTTCCTTTTAATAGTATATTAAGAAAATTCACATTAAGAAATCTGACAAACCAGAGTAAGTGATTCTGTGTCTCTAATATTCCAATTAGTAATCCACCAGGGCTCAGAATACTATAGTGCCTTAATTACTTTATGTAATTTTTGAAAGAGATAGTAAGTAGTGCAACTGGTACATTCAGAGTTAGATTTACTGTCTGCTATTAGGACATATAGATAAATCATGGAACATGCCTTCCCCAAAGCAGTTAGAAAATTTAAGCAACCTCCAAGTGGGTTTCGAAGCCTCTGTTATTTAACTAACCTCTGTAGTGAGGCTATAGGCAAGAGAGACCTGCTGAGTTCCTAAGTTTGCCCCAGCTCCATGGCTAAATCAGTGCCCAGACAGCCAAAGGGAGAATAACATTTGTGTTTGGAGGGTCATGGTCTGAAAGTTTTGATTTGATGTGTGATTTACAGAAATGAAATCTATACATAGAGTGAAAATGTCATGTGGTACATATGTTATGATACATGACACATGCATGCATACATAAACATGCATATGTGTATGTATACTACATGCACACATCCATATCTATACATATACATATCATAAACAAGGTTAACATATTTGCCAATGTGTCATTCTCTATCTGTTCCTGTTTGTAAGTTATCCAGTACTTTTGACACTAGCAGAAGTCCTAATATAATCTTTAAAGTGGCTAAAAACAGTTAAGATTCCTTACAGAAAAAGGTTGTGCTGATTTCTGGCTATGCAGGGAACTACACAATTCTAATATTCAGTTAATAGTGAAAGTATAGAAATGTCAGAAGTTAGACCAATTCAAAATAAAGGCTAAGCTATTTAAAACTGCTACAAATATTTAGGGTATCACTTTCTTTTCCTTGGTGAGTCAAGGAATCTATTTTTTTTTTTTAGGAATTCAATGTATAATTCAACATAAAAGTATTGTTCTCCACTATACTTGATGATGACCCAAAACAACAATATGATTGACATCAGTTCTGAGGGAGCTGGAGGAATCAATCTAGGAAGAAAGACAGAGACAAGCAGAGACAGAGAGGAGATAGAAGGAAGAATGGGAGTGGCAAGAAGAACTCATATTTTTCAATCTCAAACACTGGGAAATAAAAGAATGATGATACCATCAAGACAAAAGATTTTAAACAAAGTCATGTGTCTTTGTATTTGAATACAGCTCAATATGATGCTGGTTCACAAGAAAATGGGGGACAAAGTTGATGTATTTTTATCTTTAAGATGTACTTTAATTCTTTCAATTAATTGAAGTGAATGATAGCAGCGGATAGTTAATGAGCTGCAGCTGTCCTACTCCAGAATGGCAAGCAGGCAAACATGGCTTATCGGTTCTACCCAGAAAAGATAGGAGTTTATCTCCCTGGCTTTTCTCATAAACTCTGCTGTCTTTTTGAAATATCTCTGGCTCCATCTTCAGAGAAATAATGTGTGTGCAGCCTTGAGAGAGAGAGGCAATCTGAGAAGGGAAAGGCCTGTTTATCAAAGCACTCTGTACCCACCCTTCCTCCTCAGGGCAGACTGGAACCTAGACTCTCTGATTCCCAGGGAGATTTTATTTTGTAACCATGCTTTAAATGCAATAATAATTCTTGTAAGCTAAGCATATATTTATATTTCGGATAAATGCATAATTTCTTTGGAAAAAGATTTCTATAGTGAGGGATATTGTTGAACATTGTACATTCTATCGGAGTTATTAGAATGCTTTAGAAGTGGTAAAAAAAAAACAGCAAATGGGATAGAGTGGCTAGATAGAAAGTTTAGGTATCTTATGGTAGCCATTAATCATCTTTGAAGGCCAAATCTGAACATATAGGAGTCTAGTCCAATATAGAACTACAAAACCTTCTTCCTGTATCCTACACAAGACATTGGGTCCTGAGGATAGATTTGCCTACTGAACAGCTGCTGCAGTTCAGATAACAAGCAGCAGCCAGGATGGCCAGGCTGGCTCATACAGGAGTTTGGACCATCAGTCAGTATTTTGTACAGGTGTCACCTCTGTGAGAGTCTTACTGGCATCATGACAGGTTGCTGCAGCCAACCAATTCTGCCACAAAGATTCTGGACTTCTGTCACAAAGATTCTTGGGTTTTGAAACAAGGAGTGGGGTATTGTTCAAGGTCAAAGGACCAAGGCGAACACAAGTCTTGATTTTCTCTTCCTTTTTATGAGGCCTACATTGAAAGAGATTTAAACTGTTTTACTCACAATTACAGGATAGCATGGCTTTTAGTGCTACCTCGTATAACAGCGCTAGAAACTTTTTATAGGACATCTTTAAAAAGCCATCTCATGATGATTCAGCAGCCACTCACAAGCAAAATTGAAGTGCCTGGATGCCTTACTATTTCCAATAACCAAAATTTAAATCTAAGTGAGTCAATACTTATATTATTAAGGTTTTCCTATAAAAAATAATTGAAACTCTTTAAGTGTTTAGCAATGGCCCAGGAAATGTAATGGAGCAAGTTCAGATTTAGCAAGCTATTAATTGAACTCTTGATAAGGATTCAAATAAAAAAATGAATCAATTGCTTCTGGATATCAGCTCTCACATACATCCCCCTACTTACCAGCAGGGCGGGAGGAAAACCTAAAAGTCTATCTCTGACATCTTATCTCTCAGTTTATGAGGAAATTTTTATAAGGGATAGTCAGGAGTTCTCAGAGATAGCACGGGGGCTGGGGGATAGCTTTGCTTTCAATTCTTCCACTGGATCATTAATTCCTGAGAATGTCACTGCCATCAAATGCCAATCACTGAACATAAAAGGAAAGAATTATTCACAAGATGTTTAGGTCACTTTTAGCTCTGATTCTTTTTTCCTCTAAAGCTGCCTTGAAAACATTCTCATTCTATTTTAAAAATGTCTTTGCAGCCACAAAAGGCTGTAGCACATGCCTGCCGCTGGCTGCTGTGAAGGGAAATTCAGATTCTGGCAAACCGCTCCTTTCATCTGGTCCTTGAACAATGAGGCTACATGGAAATTCTCATAACATCTTAGGAAAAAATAAGACATGTCCCCAAATTTAGAAAATAAATTTAGCTTATTGCCTAAGTAACTCTTGATATAGCCACTTACATCCCCAGAGAAAAGACAGATCCTGTGTCAACCCAACCTTCTTGAATTAAGATGACAGAGCAAATGCCATGCCTCTCTGGTGAAGCCAAGACAGAGCTCACATCTGGTTTCTCTGCATTTCTCTGTGATAAACAATAATGGTGCCTGACAATTTAAGACCACAACTGGGGTCAGAAAGAATCAATTAAATTCCACAGTAGCATACTTCAGATTTATTTCATGGGATTTAGTTTTCCTGAAATAACTTACCTTATTTTGCAGTTGGATTCTCACTAAAATTATTGCCAGTTGACATAGCAAATCAAATAAGGGAAATTTTACAAATCCCCATCTCCATATGAACAGCTACAGGCAATCAATGGCTAAGAAAAGAATCTACCTTCTCCAGGGATGAGCTCCTTGGTAGGTTTTCCAATCTCAAGTCGTCACCTAAAAGCATTCACATAACTACAGTATTACATGGACTCAGTGGGTGTATATATGTAAATAAGTGTATCAAAAATTGTAAAAAATGTCATGATATTTGATAGTGAGTAGGGAAACATGAAAAGAGATGGAAGTAGGAGGCAAAATATTATGTAAATACAGTACTTGTGTATAAAATGTATTAAAATTAAATTTAAAATTTATTCTTTCTCTACCCAATTTTAATCACCATATACAAACATGTCCCACTGTAAACACATTTTACTTTGATAATGGCTTAGCCTTCCTTGGATGGTAATAATATTCCTTTTCTTCTCAGTACAATCAGTCTACATCTTTCATGTTTAAGAAGCAAGTAATAGCTTAGGATAGACCTCTGCAATGCTCTCACAGGGAGCATCCCACAGAGCTCATCTCACACTTGCAATTGCAACTGCTACTTCAGGATGCCCTGCTGGGATGGAAACTGGACAGGATGGAGAAAGAATCAATGAGGGTTGAGTGTGAAGTGAGCTTATTCCAGAAAAACAAACAATACATTTATTTTATCAAGTACTCTGTCTTCTTGTTGGGTCCTTTAAAGATTTGTTTTATATTTAATTATTCATATGAGAGTATATGCACAGGTGAGTGGAGAAGTCAGAAGCATTAGATCTCCCTGGAGTGTTCTTACAAGTGGTTATGAACTGCCTAACCTGGTGAACTCCTGTCCTCTGCATAAATATGTGCTCCTACCTGCTGAACTATCTCCTAAGTACCTTGTTTTACTTTTGTTTTAATCCATAACTAGATTTTAATATCCTTGAAATTTATCACAATACAAAATAGCCTGTATGTTCTAAGAACCATACAAACCAGTATGTGATGTTGACTGGCATTTCAGTTCAATTTATTTCCCCTAAGAGATACTAAAATTTTTCAAATTCTCTTCAAGAGTTTTTCTAACACAGTGGTTTCTAGTGTTAAAATTCTGTCTTCTTGGAAATCACTCCAGATGTCTATGGTATTTTACAAGTTAGTAATTTGATCTCAGTATCTGGGGGAAAGCTACCAATGCAATCCCTGGGTCCTAAAAGGGCTGTATCTCCTATTTCATGCAAGTTCTCTTCCAACCATCACAACACACACAGAATATAAAGGAAGCAGTATCTCAGGTGGTTTAGAAGGTCTGATCAGTTTGTCTTCATCCTAACTAGAAGCAAATTCTGCTCATTCTAATTCTAAATGGTCTAAAATTTGCTAGGGCTTTGGGAAACAGGAGCACTGGAAAGAATTGCCCTGACTGGAGTTCTAAAATACAGGGCATTACCTCACTGCACAAGGTAAATCACTATATGAAATAGTATCTTATATTCCAAAAGGGGTAAGGCTCTCTGCTCCAGGGGTGATGGTCCTTGAAGACATAGACTGCCCATAAAAGACCCACTTAGATAACACAGATGAGTACTGAAGCACCTCCAGTGATGAGAGGGAGTGTTGGTTGGCTTTCCAATATGGGAAATATAAGTCAATTAAAACAAAAACAAGGACCCTTTACAAAACACATCTTTGTAGCAATTATTATTGATAAGGATGTCAAAAAGCCTAGGAAGTTTCTGTTATCAGCCTTGGATTTAGAAATTCCTGAATTAGAAAATCTGTTTTTCCTTACATGTATCAAAATAACAAGATATGACATTAAAGGTGCACATCTAAAATCCCAAACTGCCTCTATAGTTAAGATAGCCAGGATGCTTACAAGCTGTAACAGTTTATAACACTCTGAAGACTACTGACCTGGATCTAATAATCCTAGCCAGCATACAAGAACTACCCTATGATCTTCTTAAGCCCCTAAGTCACTCTCTTCCAGATGTATATTCAGAAACCCAAAAAAGCAAATATATGTAGTACTATAACTACACTTTGCTTTTAACTCTTTAAGAACTCCATACTTGTTCTCTTAGGAAGTTCTTACTCCTCTCTTGAGTGTTCCTTTCTATTAACCTTTAGGTTTAAGATCTATATCTTAAATATGTATTAGTAACTGCTACCCTGCTTTAAAAAAGTTTAATCTATCCATTCTTTTGTTTGCAGTTAATAAAAGTCCTTAATGATATAATATATATTTGATTATTTTATTCATTTTGAAGGGAGTAAAGCATATGGTTGCAGTCACAGGGTTACATATAGACTGAAATTATTGAGTTACTGTCGTTTTGGGACTAAGTTTGTGTTGTGTTTTCCTTCACGCAGTGGCTTGTTCAGGTTCAAGAGAGAATTTGATATCTGTCCTATGCATTTATATTCATTTAACTCTCATCTACTGGAAGGCAGCAGCACCACTCCATTTGTGCCAAACTACCAACAGCTGTTTTCAGAGATTGCCACATATGCCCTAAGGAGAGATGTTGAGCCACCCTACCTGAGAATAATTGCTTTAGTGCTAGTGTGGAAAAAAGCTAAATGAACAGAGGTACTGAAAAATCAGACCCTACAAGCTCTGCCACAATTCATAGACTGGATCCCTCTTTTAAAAGTCATCAGAGAACTCTAAATACCATCACCTTCTGCTACATTTTGGGGGTCATGATGACCATCCTTTACCATCATGGATTTCCAATAGACACTGGAGTTGATAGCAACAAGAAAACTACAAAGAAATGGAGCCCATGTCCTGCTCACAGGTCCACAAACTGGCAGTCAGAATTACCACTAGGCAAGCAGCCCCAGAGCCAAGGCTGTACCCTTCAGTCTTACTGAGTTCTTTAGTTTTCACGGATTAAAATTCAGTCTCCATTTTTAGTGACATTGAAGCAGCATTCTGCCTCTGTTCCCTGATGAAGAAGCCATGCTGATCATCATAGCATGGGGCCAATCCTGATTGTTACATCCTAGAACCCAGAAGCCCACCAGGAAGAGAGGGCTGGCCTCTGTTGGCTTGCAGCCCCAGATAGCTCTGAACTGTCTGCAACTCATCAAGACAAACTAACCACACTAATTAGAAACAGCAGCCCAATCTGCTACCATCTGTGTGGCTCATGATGTTATGGGAAATGGACAAAGAACTCAGGCCATGAGTGGCCTTATTAGTGATCATTAACATATGTGCCTGCAGCTCTGTACCTGCTTTGGCTGGATATGGCATCAGCCAGTGTTTCTTTTTCTATAGCTAGGATATCAAGAGCCATGCAGAATCTTGTCTATCCTAAACCTCAGCAGACACCTGAGCTACCACACTATATTACCCCTGCCATTATACTTCAAATAACTTTCACAATGTTGTTTGTGGGGCAGTGGATCATGCCACCAGACAGAAAACTGGTAAGAACAAGAAGATTCAGGAAACCCAGCAATGCTCATAATTGAAAAATGGTAGGCATTTAAATCTACTCTGGCCCAGGTTCCTGTCCTGGAACAGGTGGCCATGATACCCCATTGAGAGGACTGTGACAATCAATCATATAGGGACAGCACTTCAAGTTCTTCCCATGCAGATGAGGCATTCCTAACATTTCTGACTGAGCCAATAGAAAGAGTTTGTCTCTAGACCCCACCCACCTAACCCCCAAATGTCTATTAGTTCCTATCTACAAGAAATAAAGGGCAGTTATTTTACCAAAGATCACCTGAGAGTGCCTATTTCTTTGAGCTGTAAACACTCTAGGGAAAGAGTTTTCTCTCCTGAAGCTGTCAATTATGGATCTCAACCCCACCCAACCATCTGGGTGCATACCTTTGACTGCAGCCACTTCCTACTCAGTGGCCCACCTGGACCTTGGCCTGTAGCTGCATGCTGCATCTAGCTGCATGTCACCAACTCAGTGGTGGCAGCAGCAGCAGCAGGAGAGGCCTGGGAACATGCCTTGCTCCTGCTTTCTTTCAGAGTGCTGTAACACTTTACTTGTTCTGGTCATGCCTGAGCCCCTGGAGACCTTTCACTCCAGCAGGGAAAAGGATTCCCTGCCAGCTGCCGCTTGGTATGCAGACCTACTCATACTGACAGTTATTGAGAGAATATAGGACTTTCTTGCTCAGAGTGGCTCCTGGACCAACTATCTTGGTCTTTCCCTGGAACTTATTATCAGTACAGAATCTCAGGGTCCACTCAGAGTATTGGGCCAGACCTACATTATAATAAAAATGCCAGTTGATTCAAGATCATGCTTAAGCTAGAGACATCCCAATTTGGCTAAAAGACAAACATTGTATCATTTTCCTTTATGATATGTAATGGTCTTAATATAACTCCCAGTGTAAGTAATTGTTATAGGTTAAATGGCTAAGTATCCTCTAACCTTTCTCAAAATTCATATAACAAACTCCTAATACATTATATCTCAGCTATGAACTCATTTGAAAACACAGTCAATGTGGATATAATTAAGATATAGTCCCACTGGACCAGAGTGGATCCCTAATCCATGATGCCCAAGAAATGTGCTCATAGAATGGAACACAGAGAAAGGACATTATGTGAACATGTAGGTAGGGTTTGGGAGGATTAGAGAAACGCTTCTACAGAGCAGAGAACACTTAATTATCAGCAAATCCCGCAAGACTTGGGGAGTCAAGAAACAAGTTATTCAAAACCTCAGGAAGAACCTATCCTGACCATGCCTTGAGTTTAGACTCTCAGCCTTCAGAACTGTGAGATAGATAGATAGATAGATAGATAGATAGATAGATAGATAGATAGATAGAGATAGACAATCTGACAGACACAGACAGACAGACAGACAGACAGACAGACAGACAGACAGATAGATTATCTCTGTTCTACAACCCTATGATACTTGTTAAAACAGTCAGCCTATGGGTATTGACTCCATTGGCCTGAAAAAATCATCACTTACAGTATATTCTCAGAAGTACTGTTGATTTGTAAATTTAAGAAAGAATATGAACCAACTAAAATCTACTCACCAACTAAAATCATAGAAGAAGGTAAGGAGGATTCAGGAGCTTTCCTTCTGCTGTGTATTCTGACAGATGCTTTCTTCAACACGGAGTGTCAGGTGGCTTCTCTTTGGAATAACTTATGGCTGTCCTCTAAGCTTTTTGTTTTTTCTTTTTCTGTATCATTCCATTCATTTATATATCAAATGATATCCCACTTCCTGTTTACCCCACCACCAAACCCACATCTCACATTTGCCCTCCTCCCTCCTCTTTGCCTGTATGAGAGTACTCCCCTACCCACCCATACTTTACCGCCCCACTGTTCCAGCATCTGCTTATGTTGGAGCATCAAACCTCCCTGGACCAAGGGCCTTCCCTCCCATTGCTGTCAGGTAAGGTCTTCCTCTGTTACATATGTATCTGGAGCCATGGATCCCTCCAGGTACACTCCTTGGTTGGTGGTCTAGACTCTGGGAGAACTGGGTGGTCAGGCCAGTCTATGTTGTTCTTCCAATGGGGTTGCAATCCCCTGTGCTTCTCCAGTCCTTCCACCAGCTCCACTACCAGGTTCCCTGAGTTCAATCTGATGGTGGGCTCCAAGCGTCCACATCTACATTAGTCAGTTTCTATCAGGACCTCCCAAAAAACTGCCACACTAAGTTCCTTTCAGCAAGCACCTATTGACCATGACAAGAGAGTTGGGTCTGGTGTCTGCAGATATGATGGATCCTCAGGTGGGGAAGTATCCTGTTGACCCTTCCTTCAGTCTCTGTTCTATTTTTTGTCCCTGTTCTTCCTTTGGACAGGAACATTTCTGGGTTAAAAACTTTGAGATGCGTGGGTGGCCCCATCCCTCAACTAAAGTCTGTGACTATCTACGGAGGTGGTCTCAACAGGGTCTATCCACCCCTTCTCTGCGAATTTTGGCTAAAGTCATCAGCATTGGGTCCTAGGAACCTCGCATTTCTCTGGTGTCTGGGACCCTCCAGTGGCTATCCCCAGTTCTTCATCCCCCGCTGCTACATATTTTTGTTCAATTTCCTGACCCTCTGTACCTCTAATATCTCCTCCAGTTCCTGATACCACCATCCTTACTTCCTCCCTGCTCCCTTCCAGATTCCCCTCTCCCTCTACCTCCCACAATCATCCTGGGCCCCACTCAATGCAGGACTGAAGCAGCCTGGTCTTCCTTCCTTCTAAGCTCCATATGGTCTGTGGGATATATCTTGGGCATCGTGAGCTTTTGGGCTAATATCCACTTACTACTGAACATATGTGTTCTTTTGTGTCTGGGTTACTCAGGATGATATTTTCTAGTTCCATCTATTTGCCAGCAAATTTCATGAAGTCATTGTTTTTAATTGCTGCATAGTATACCATTGCATATATGTTCCACATTTTCTGTATCCATTCTTGTCCTCTAATCTTTTGAGAACTGTTTTTGAATTTGGTTTGTCTACATTTTTCAGTCTCTCATAATGGTGTATTTTCTCTATTGGAGTGATACCACACAAAGAATGAAACACGAAGTTGTTATTTCAATGATGGGTAGACAGCAGACCCAAGTTATTCTGACATGGAACAACATGTAAACACTTATATGGCTCTCTTAAAGCAGGCATCCTTGATCACTCTTTCATGGTAGCTCTAGACCAAATCTTTTATTTATGTGCTTTTACAAATGAGTGTAATTTTCCAAGTAAAATGTGTCTGTGACATTCTAACATTGGACTGGAAGCTTTAAATGCATGATAATGAATTCTTACAGCAAATCTCAAACAGGTATCTTCCACCTTCTCCTTTCTCTCCCCTACGCCTAACAATTGTCTTAACATTTATACATTCAAGTCCTAACATTTTTTTGTAGAGAGAAAGTATCCAATAAAACCGAGATTGGTGAAAATCAGAGGTAAGAGAATAGAAAGGCATCCAGTTCGTAAAATGACAGCCACCAGCAGTTGTAGCTTTCAGAGTATTGTTTAGGGCACTTTATCAAGTGACAGTGGAACTTCAACAGGATGGCCATAAAACGTGTTATAGAATATGTGGCCATCAGGCATCCAAGACAGTATCGTCCCTCTACCAGCCAGATGCACAAGGGTACTATAGGTAAAATGGAAAGTGCTCAAAGGTGCCCAAGCTTGTCAGTATTTTAACTCTTCTGCACCTGTTTCCTCCAGCATGAAATGTGCTATATCCTAGGATATTTAAGAGGCTCAAGTGATGTGCAGGCACTTAAATTAGTAGATAAAGGCCACATTGTCTTTTTCAGAGGACTTCAGAGACCCTCCAGAATAGCTGTCCCTGTTTCTGCAGAGTCTGCCAGGGAAGCCTGCTTATAGGACAAGACTCTAGGAAAATAGCAGGCCCTACACAATGACCACTTAACAGCTGGCCTTGTAGGACCACACCCATCACATGCCAACAGCCTCTAATCTAGTTATCCCCTCTATGAAAAAGATCTTAAATAAATCTTTTCCATTACAAACCTAAGCTTATACTGGCTCATGTATATTATAATCTAGTACTCAGAGATCTCAAGGATCCAACTCTCTAAACACTCAGCTCATTGAACTGTGTTGCCTGGCTTCATTAAGCTTAGCCACAGGCTACCCTTACATGGTTCCATTTTCTTCATGTTGTTTCAAATGACCTAACAGTTACCTTCAGATCTGATATGTTCCATAACCTAAATGTAGAAAAGGAAGCATGACTTATTACCGTGCATGTAAATTATTCTCTGTTCAATTTCCTGCCAACAGTCTCTATTGTAGTAGTAGAAGGTCTATAACACCATTATGCTTTCTTTCCTTGTTCATAGTCTACAACAAGTTCTGGGAGGTAGCAGGTCCTCCCAGAACTTAGGGGGGCTTGGGAAGCCTTAGGCATGATGTCCAGTAGGTAGAAACTGACCCTCAAGCCTTGATAATGAAGAAACAATAGACATTTCACTCTTGAGGAAAATAAAATACAATTGATGATAAACTTAAATCCAACCACCTTGAGAATGGAGTTAAATCCAATTAAAACCATGGACATCTTTGAATGATGAATTCTTTTATATCTCTGGATCTATGACCATCTAAGCATGTTAACCCTAAAAGAATTGTACTTGGGCTCCCACCTTTTACATCAGAATTCAACATTTTAAAGTTTTCTCCCTTTTAAAACGTATTTCATTGCCTGTGTAAGATTGTCCTATTTATATATTCAGTTACATTTTTTATGAAACTTGTTTTCCTAGCACAGAGGCATAAACTATTGAGGCAGAAAGATACTTTCAAGCAAAATGGCAAAAAAGAGCATGAATCAAAATCATGTTGAATGTTTGAGGTATTTTATCTATGGCACTTCAAACAGTATTTTTCTTCATAGGATATATTTAAGTTTGTCAGCAGGGAGACTCTCATAATACTAGGTATTATTGGGTTTTTTGGGTAGTCAACAACTTCAGCAGTGCCAAAAGTGATGTCCTGAGTCACTTTCCCATGTGATCAGATGCTCCAAGCAGCCTTTCTCCAAGCCAATGGAGTCTGTTTGGCTTGTCATATTTAGACACTCTCCCCAGGAAATATGCTACCTGTATGATATACTGGATCTCTCCTTCTGAGTCACAGTGTCCTAAACCGGCTCCAGGAGGTTTCTCTATAGACAAATACCTGGCTCCCCTTCATGCTTTTCTGTGGGTACATATTGCTAATTCTTTCACATAACAGGGTGAGATCTCACTGTCTTCTGTATATGCTTGCTAGGCCATAAACAGGTATAAGGCCTTCTCTTGCCCACATTTACCTTCCTTACAGATTTTCTTCCATTTCCCTTATCTTCATTCTCAGAATGTGTAATGCTTTCTGGTGCGTTCTATAATTGATGCCTTTTACTAATTTTTTTCTTTACTGTAAAACTTAAATTGTTATAAAATTACAGGTATGGCATAACCTAAAAGTTACCTCCTAATTTTCTAACTTACCAGATAAACTTAATCATTCCTACAAAGTACCTAGAATATGGAGGCCTGAGGCTTTCTGCAGAGTGGGAACTCTAGGTGGGCGACCCCAACTTGATCTCAACTCTGAAGTTATCTATACCAAGTCATTGGCATAGAGACTTGAGCTAATGTTCAGCTCTCTGTCTTCTGAAACCCATGAAATGATACAAGCAAACTTCAGTTTTAATTGCTAATATATTTTACATACTACACAAATGAAAACCCTCAAAATTACACACACCAAAAATAGTCATACTGTGAATAGTTATGCATACTGTCATATATATCAGATACAATATTCCATAGTGTAAAGATTATGACAGCAAGTGGGGCACATGGAAGGAGTTAAAAGGTGGAATAAGAAGAGTGTAGATGATATAATTATGCTGTACCCAGGTAGGGAATTCTCACAAAAAAATTAAAGAGTTAGGTATATAATGCACTTTTGAAATTCTACATTAATCTAGTTTTTAAATATATGAAGATTACTTGCAGTCATAAAACAACACACAAAAGATAAGTTTGGAGCTTACAATTTTATATGATTCCATTTCCCTCTGAGAAAACACCTTACAAACACACAGTACATATTCTGTAACCAGAACTCCTAACCAAGACATGTAATTAAGATTTAAACTTATATTTCTACACTGTTGTTTACAAGTCTAGAGACTAAGACCAGTGATTAATGTTTTAAGTTAATAGCTTGGAGGACAGAGACATCTGTCAACTTTTAACAATAGCTCTCTAGAATAAAATGCTTTACCTGGGGACAATAACTAATGAATGTCACATTCATTCCTGTGCCTTTCTCCACCTGAACTGTGTAGCTGCCTATGGGTATATGACATTTTAAGTCAGCTCTGCCTCTCTAAAATAGAAAGAGAGGAAGAGAGAGAGAAAGACAAAAAATCTCCAGGAAAGGGTTATAAGTCTAATCATAAATTTGATATTTAACTATGTTTTATTTCCAAAAATTTAATTCATATAGAACTCAAAGCTTCAATATCAAGTAACCCATTAATAAATTCACCGTCTCTAAAAATGTATACACATATACACAACTTGCTGTAAGATGGCATGCAACCCTGAAAATGTGGTACTCAGATATCTGATCTCTAAGGGATACAATCCAATCCTGCATAAAATGCACCCCCAATCCAACCCATGCTTCTCCTGCTATACCTTTAGAGTAGCTTTGAGGAAACATTACAGTTGCTTTTTAGACAGAAAGTCCTGATGGTAAAAAGTAATGGCATGTGTATCCAGGCCTGGGGTGTGACCAAATGGCTGTAATTTAGGGATCCCAATGAGGCATATCCAAGTTCAAAGCGCTTCACAGACAGCTGGAGTATCCCTGAGTGAATAAGGATACATATTTAGTCGCATTTGCCTCATCAATGAAATGGGGGTTCAGGGAGCAATATAGAGAAATAAAGAGCCAAATCCTCAGGGCAAGGACAAGGTGAATATATCAGCATCTTCAGAATTACGGAAGGAAAAATAGAGTATATATTATACTATTTTCCTTTTATTGTTTAGCACATCTTATCACTCACTGATAGGTCACATAATATGTAACAACTTATTTTCACCATGAGATTCTTTTATGTAATGATGAGTTATCTTGTTTAATTTTTCTATGAGTAATGATTTCCCATTAGAAAATTTTTATTTTTACAAAATATTGTTTACTTTATATCATTCTGTTTATACTTTTCTTTTCTATACATAGCAAAATTTCCTAGCCAGTAATATGGGATGATTTTCTTTTATTTTTCGAGGCTATAATTATATCACGTCACCCTGTTCTTTTCTTCTGCGAGCTCTCCCTTCTCCCATACACCCCTCCTTTCTCTCTTTCAAATTCATAGCCTATTTTTCATTAATTGTTATCACATTCATATTTTTTTCTAAATGTAACCTACTCAATCTGTATAATATCATTTGTATGTGTGTTTTCCATGGTGACCACTTGGTATGAAATAATCAACTGATGTGTTCTCCCTGGGGAAGACTATTTCTCCTACTCTCAGCATTTCTTAGTTTCTGTGATTATTTGTGTATTGCTGAGTCCTCATTGACTTTCCCCCATCTACTTTGGTGAGTCTATTGCCAACATCTTTGTTCCATTGCTGTTTAGACAATCATATCAGTGAGACTTCATGAACATGGCTTCTGACTTTACTAGGAGACATAGTCTCATAGCAAATTCCTGATCCTCTGACTCTGAAGATCTTTCTACTTCTTCTTCCTCAATATTCCCTGAACCCTCAATTCAGGATTATTGTAGGTATACACCTTGGAACTACACTCTGCATTTTGGTTGGTTATAGTTTTCTATGATGATCTTCATCTGTTTCAAAAAGAAGTTTCCTTGATAAAAGGGTGAGGACTCCATTTATCTGTGGGTATGACAACAAATGTTTGTGATATCACAGATTGTGCTGGTTTAGTGATCTTGGCAATTCTGAAAGTATCTTTGCATTTCCAATAATACTGTAATTGCTGAATTTTATCATGTAAGACTGGTTTGGTGATCTAGCTCAAAACACTCACCTCTGTCTATTCTATGTGACCTTCCTTTGGGTCTGTGGACATGGTATATGCCCTTCCTTGTGGTCTTTACCTTCCAATCCTTATTCATTGTACAAGTTTTAGTATGACAACATCTACTCACAAATAAGATACCCACTTTTGTCATTGCCAGGGAATACTGAATCCAGAGTACCTGCTTGACATACTGTTATAGATTTCTTCTTACCCACTAACCTATGTGGAGGGAAAGTGGATTATATGGATGTGTTGATAGAACTAGCACAGAATACATAGTCCTTCATCATTGAATGACTGTCAACAGAATGGAAAAAAACTTAATGATGGATTCAGGTTTACAACTCTGGCTATGACACTGACAATGACAATTTTCTGTCATTCTCTGGATTTCTTCTACCCTTCAGAAGTCACATCTCTGAGTCTTCAGCATACATTTCATCAGAAATAAGTTTCTAAAAAATATCTCCTGATCTGTATGGAGTTGCTGGGGCACAAGATCCATGGAAGAAATCATCTTTTTTTTCTTCTTTTTTTTTTATTAGATATTTTCTTTATTTACATGTAAATTTCTCCTTTCTCAGTTTCCCCTCCAAAAAACAAACAAACAAACAGAAACAACAAAAACAAACCCCTGTTGCCTCCCCCATGCCTGCCACCCCGCCCTCTCCCACTTTCTGGCCCTGGCATTCCCCTACACTGGGGCACAGAACCTTCCCAGGGCTGAGGTCCTTTCCTTCTATTGATGATCGAATTTGCAATCCTCTACTATACATGTGCTGCCAGAACAATCAGACCCACCATGTGCAGTCCTTGGTTGGTGGTTGAGGAAGAAATCATCTTTAAGACAAGAGAAATCTAGACTTTTACAGGCATCAGATCAGTGTTAGGAACATTGAGAAATGCTGAAATAGCATCAATGGAAGCAATCTTCTTTATTAATGAAACACAGAAATAACATCAATAAAACTTTATTTTTGCCATCTTAAGCACATGTAGAAAACATTCTTTTTGATGTTTAAATTGTGCATTTGTGTTCACATGACATTTTCATATTGATCTTTTGCTACAAATATTTGTAAAGAGAATAAAAATAAGAAGATTTGGGAAAGCTACATATGCCAGAGGAAGACCTGAAAGCAATGTAGACTATCAGTGTGGAACAAGAATGAGTATTGAGTTACATGAGTTTCTGGAAAGTCTTTATTCTTCAATCCACTGTCCCCAAGTGTTCTCCACTGTAAGCAAAAAATGTACATAGTAAGTGAGGACAGGTAGAAGTGGAGCATTTTAAAGATCTCTAAGACGCTTTCCTAGTCTCGTATCAATAATATGCTGCTTTATCTGTGAATGGAATCAAACTGAGCCATTTTGAGTGAAAAAACTGAACCAATCCATATTCCTATGCACTAGAGTAAGGGAATGATGGCCTGAAATGTGGCAAGGGGAAAAATAATTGTGAACATTCCAAATAGTCTTCAAGATTTATGATAGTAAAAACCTTGAGTTTTGTCCATGTCAATTCCCTTAGAAAGACACAGCCTTGTGAATGCATATCAATGATGCTAGGAAACCTTGTCCTAAATTATGAGAGTGACATCCTGGACAAAACTAAAACTACTTTGAGCATAGTTTTTAAAAACATCATTGTTACCAGTGAGCAAACTAGAATAAAAATAAATAGGGGCTGGTGAGATGGCTCAACGGGTAAGAGCACTGACTGCTCTTCCAAAGGTCCTGAGTTCAAATCCCAGCAACCACATGGTGGCTCACAACCATCCGTAATAAGATCTAATACCCTCTTCTGGTGCGTCTGAAGGCAGCTACAGTGTACTTACATATAACAATAAATAAATCTTTAAAAATAAATGAATAACTCACATCATTATACTGTGAACACTCCTCATACTACAATTTATATTTGAAGATGAAGTATTTTAAGATTTCTTATCATGATTAAGAGAAGGCAAACAATAAAAAGCATTGTATGAAAACCTGAGTGGTTTCATATAGAAGATATTTTCTTATAATGACTTCTGACAAAATTAACTAAAATCTCTGCTAGGGCATTAAGAAATAATGTGGTTCTCACTGTGATACTTTCTAGCCAGAGTAAGCCTCTTCATGTGGCTTTCCCTGCAGGGAGATAATTTACTGGCTAAAAGATGTGTGCAGCTCTATTATTCTTCTTTTCCTAATAATTAAATTTTTGTATTCCTTCACACACACAAAAAAAAACAATGGTACTTCTTACTACATTTAATCTTAAATAGGAAAAAAGGACAAATGCCTTTATTACTACACCCCATTACAACAGGTCTCAGGACTTCCTTCAGTCTTAAAGTACCCCATGGCCAAACCTGAGGAGTAATAAGTGTCATGATAGCAATCTGGTACTTATGGATCCTGAGTAAGATGGTAGAGGCAGAAACTAGAAAACAAGTTTCAAGACTATGTTTCATATAACACTCACAGGACAATCTATCAAAGATATATCAAAATTAGAAATATTGAGTGTTCAATGGATAGAATTAGAAAATATAATCCTGAGGAAAGTAACCCAGACCAGGAAAACATGCATGGTATATTTTCACTTACTTATAAGTAGATATTAGCCATGAAGTACAGGATAAACTTGCATAATCCACGGCCCCAATGAAGCTACATAACAAGGAAGAATGCTGCTTGAATCTCAATGTGAATGGGAAATAGAATGGGTGGATGGAGGGAAGGGATTAGGTGGGGGAGGGTTGGGGATGAGAATGGAAAGGAAGGATATGATCATCAACCCAGCTACAAAATTTTAAACTCACATCTTGTCCTGCCTACAAGATTTTCAGGGATAAAGAGGGAGCAGAAATTAAGATAGTGGCCAACGGATGGCTGTCCCAACTTGAGACCATATGAGAGAGAGCAACACCTGACACTTAATGATATTCTTCTATACTTGGTGTGTTGGCTTGAATATGCTTGATCCATAGGGAGTGGTATTATTAGAAGGTGTGGCCTTGCTAGAGGAAGTGTGTCATTGTGGGGTGAGGTTTGAAGCTCTGTCCACTGAGGAAGAAAGAGTCTTCTTCTAGAGGCCTTCAGATCAAGATAGAACTTTTAGCTCCTTCAGAAGCTGCCATGCTCCCCACTGACAAGAAAACCTACAAAATCAACTAAATTGGACCCATAGAGACTCATAAAAACTGAAGTACCAAAGAGCATTCATGTGATGGTCCTAGGATCCTGACACATATGTAACAGATGTTCAGTTTGCTCTTTATGTGGGGCCCCTAATTCATTTGAGTCCTATAACAATTGACTCTGCTGCCTGCCTTTGGATATCTTTCCCCTAACTGGACTGCCTTGTCTAGCCTCAACTGAAGAAATACCTAATTCTACTGCAACTTGATATGCCAAACTGGGTTGATATCCATAGAAGTCCTCCTCTTTTCTGAGGAGAAATGGAAAGGGAAGTGGTGGGAGGTGAAGTTAGAGGGAGGAACTAGGAGAACAGTAGGGAGGGGAATCTGGGATTGGGATATAAAGTAAATAAATTAATTAGTTAATGAAGAAAAATCATTCATGGAAATTGATTTAATGACAAGAAACCCTGCCTGCTTCATTCTACTCTAACTAATCTGCTATGTGCTTTTCATAATAACTAGAAAATTATGTTAAAGATGAGAATCTTAAAGGTGTGGGGAGTTGGTATTCACCTGTTGGTTGATAATTATGCTACATTTGAATTCTAGGTTCTTTGCCTCTTCTGGGATTTTCCCAGTTTGCTGATGTTGCCTCTATAGTCCTGAGATGAAGCTATTATACCAAGCCTCCTTGGCAGAAGACAAATAGGAACAGTCTACAGAAAGAGCAGAGTGCTTACTGAACACAAGATTGCACAGCCAACATCCAACAAGGGCTCTTTCAGCTGCTACAAAGGGATCTCAGATGCCTCCTCCAGGTCAGTCAGGAGCTTTGTACAAGTGCAGGGATAGCTTGGAGTGGGTTGAAATCCAAGAAGAGTGGCTTATCACACAATATGTACATGAGATCTAAAAAAAAAAAAAAAAAAAAAAAAAAAAAAAAAAAAAAAAATCAAGCACTACTGAAATCTAGTGAGCATAGAATCAGAAACCATGAACCCTCACAGGAGTTGGTTAGTTTTAAAGGAAGATAGAAGGACCCCACAGTTTTAAACACTAATCAGTTATTGAAACTGGTTTTACAATTGTGGAGCCCTTCATCTCTCTGAGTGGGGAAGTCTCTCCTTTCCTGAAGTCAGGAGTAATTACTAACTACACAGTCATGATTCTGTTCCAGGACTGTGTCAAGTTTCACGTATGAAGAGTCCATTTTAAAATCTTTTATCAGACCTCCTGCCAGATTACTCTCTTCAAACGTTAAAAGATGGAAGATTGAATTGTGGGATGCTTTGAAGGAGGGAAAGCCAGCAGTGAACAGCAAAGTAAGAGACAATCCCTGGCTTAGGTTCCTCGAAACAAGAACTCTTTTACATGAGCCTTTTTTTAAACTAAAAATAACACTTCCGTTTCTTTCCTCCTTGCAATAAAGGCAATAAATATTCATAGAGAATTAGGAAGGCTAAGGTATACGAAAATTACAGAAGTTCACATATGTACCACTTTGATCTGTAAGAGATATACTTTATTACTTATTCTTTGTGGACTCTTGTCTTTTAAAGAAGCATATGTATATATGCATTGTGTGGCACTCACAGGAATTGAGACAAGAAGAGTTCTTTTACGAAAAAGAAATGGAGACATGGTTTGAAAGAGAAAACATAGCTAGGAAGAATTGTCAGAAACAAGGAGCTGGCAGGCCTCTGACAGTGGCCTGTCTCTAGCAGTGTGTTTTGTCATTTTGTGATAATAGAACTCCTGCAACACTTCCAGTGCTGGAAGTCTCTTCAGCAGGAGATATTCTACACACCTTCCTGATCTTTTAGCTAAGTTCAAGTGGAGAGAACTGACCCATCATGGGAGCACAGTTGCAGAAAGGGGATGAGAAAGGCAGTATAAAATAATAAAGGCAAAACCAGAAGTCCACTTTGAGAAACAGCTTCCAGGGTCCACTGCTTTAGAGGAAGAATTGAGGCTCCTTTTGCTCTGCAAGAAGATGCTCAGCATAGCTTTGTAAAGATATAAATAGGAAGATGTTGTTGGAATGTTGTAGAATTTAGGGAGAAAAATAGTCTCAAGATGACCCAAACATTTTAAATTTCTCACTGTCTCTTCCAACCTACTCCAAAAATTCCACCAACCAAACATAACTTTGTGGAGCCTTTCAAAGCTTCAGAGGTTTGTACCTTCTACATAAGTTCTCCACTACTAAGTTACATTTCCTACCCCCCAAAAAAACTTGTTTTATAGCAACATTGTATTAATCTCGACTCTAATGTTAGGAGAATTTATTGTCTCTTCTAAACTTCTCTTCATCCTGGAAAAATGAGATATCCATAGCCCACTAACACTGTGGTTAAGTAAGTCTGTAAACTAAAGGCACCAAGGACTAAGTCCAATGATAGGCTCACAGTTGGGAACTAGCAAAACTAAATTCCCATAGTCCTATCAGAACAGAATGTGTGGGGCTATTCTAACACCCGTTTGCCTCTCACCATGCTCTCAACACCACCATTTCTCACATTGTAGATTCCTGTTGTACAATTTCTCAGTTTGCGTTTTTCCTCCTTTATATTAGAAGAGAAGTGTTAGGTGGTAATATCATAATTTACTGCTTTACCGCAATGGCATACCGGCAAAAGACAGCTTACATGGAACTTCAAGACATATCAGGAACTCCCTGGGCTATCTTTCTGTTCACTTTGATATTCCACATTCCCATGGTGATACACGGACAAGCCGAGACAAGTTCAGGGAAATCATAATGGTAAGAGAAGCTCCATCTGTACTACCTGTGAAGAGTCACAGAGTTTGTGCTGAGAGATAGAAGTAACAGCGTTGCAGGGAACTCCACTATGGCTATCTTCAAGGAGCTGATTTCATAATATCCACTGTTTATTAATTATTTTGAGAACACAATAACTGTGTCCTTTCTGAGTGCACTGTGGTTTTGCAAAAAGGCTCTGAAAGTCATCTTCTAACTCATGGGCCCAAAGAGCTACACTCAGTGTCTTCCTAACTCTAAAACACAAGTGTTTTAAGAGGCAAGAAAACTTAGAATTGGAAGTTTATGCCCAGAAATCCATAGGAGTTACATCAAGAAATCTGAGTTGTTTGAACCATTGCCTGCCTGTGACAGAAATCACAAATGAGATAAAATAATTAGCAGGTTGTTTTTCAGCCACATTTTCTCTGATTTTTGTATGACATCCAAAAAAAGAGGAAAGGCCAATGTATAAATATTATGTAGAAGAAATGGTGTTGGAGTCTTAAGAACAGATTACACAAACTTAGAATTCAGATGATTGTAAAATGAGAATTTTTTAGATTATCTCACATGACTAAAGGATGAATTGTCCCACCATAGCAGGGCACAGGCTCAAGAACTCAGGAAATAGCTGATGTTCAGTCCTAGGAACTGGAAGTCTCAGAAGAAAATGAACTGATCATTTAAAGAGTCCTAGTTTCAGTTCAAAACTAAAGAATCTAGAGTCTGATATCCACAGGCAATGACAACAGAAAAATATTTTAGAGAATACCAAATATATACTGTGTGCATGTAACCTTTCTTCCAGGTTTTGTTCTAGGCTATTGAATAGCCCCAACCACATTAGGTGAGCCCCCCACCCCATTAACTAACCCACACACCAAGGTTTCTGGACACACCATCATGACACATGTAGAAGTGTCCTTTACTGTTTGCATGATCAATTCCTTCTCTACTCAGACTTCCAGTTTTGTGGACTAAACGTTGACTATTCCCCCAGGTCTGCAGCTTGTAGAGTGGATTACAGGAGAACCCAGCCTTTAGCTGTGTGAGGCAAATGGATTGGAAAGATGGCAGGTCATATTTGTGACTTTCCAACTGTGGACCAATCATTCATTGAACATGGTCCTTGGTGTTCTCGGTTTTCAGACTTAGTTAATCACAGTGTAAGATGGATATAGCTATCATATTTTACTAGGAAAAAGTAAGGATTATAGAAAACAACAAATTCCCCTAAGGTTACACCCAGATTCACATCATCCAATCAACTTGGCAAACATGATTACTCTACCATCTCAATTTCAGCTATATTATCCTTTGTACCAGGAACAGGACCACTAGAGAACACTCAGGACAAAATGGGACTCAGAGATGGCCAAGGATGGCTATATTCCAGGAATAGGTACCAAGATCATCATATATACATGAAAACAGGCAAACTTAGTGGAATATAGGTAACACACAATGACCTCACTGTTCCTGGGGCAGCTTTTAAATATATAAGTAGTTGCATAATTCTAAAGACTATGTCAAGAAGGAGGGGCCTCAATGGTGAAATCTTCAACCAGGTGACAAGAAAGAATCATAGAGTTGAAAGGGAATTCCATATATTCTGATCTTAGGGCATTTCTCCAGCCATACATACAAGATAATAAGATATTTTTAACTCTTACTGTCATGTATCACTAATGTTTGTGAACAGGTTTCAGGAAATGCATTGTTAGGTAACTGTGCCTTTGTAAAAATCCAATAAAGTGTACACACATAAAGCTGTGTGACTACCCTGCTATATATTTAGACTAGATGATGCATCCACTGTCAAATGGGCAATCCAGTTCAACTAAAATATCATTATGCAACCTACCATTATATTTATACCTCACTGTCTACCAGAATTCACATATCCAAAAGTGATAGTTAATAATTGAAGTCGAAGATGCCATGGTCTTAGAACTTAGGGCCAGAGGAATATTTTTCCATGTACAGACCTAACCCTCAAAAGTACATCTCCCATGCCAGGGTGGGATGCTTTTCCCAAGATCACACATTGTTCTCATACCCAACCCTATCTTACACATGAGAACAGGCCATCATGCAAACAGGGCTACAGAAAGGCATGTAACAGGTCCAGTTAATTAGTTATAAGTAAAAAGGTAAAGGATGTGTCTTAGTTTCCTTTCCTTTTGGGATAAAGTTCCCTGACAAAAGTACCTTACACAAGGAAGACTTTAGCTCATAGTTTTAGGTATAGTCCATTAAGACAGGAAAGTCAAGAGAGTGGGAACTTGAAGCAGCTGGTCCCATCATGTCCACCATAAGAAACAGAGGTAGAAATGCACATTGTTGCTCAGCTTGCTTCCTCCATCCATCTAAATAGTTAAGGACCCCAAGTCTACAGAATAGTTCAACCCACAGTCAAGTTTGGTCTTCCCAAACCAATGAATCAAAATAATCCCTCTGCAGACATACTCAGAAGCCCATTTCCCCAGTGATTATAGATTCTGACAAGCTGACAATTAACACTAATTATCTCAATCAGTAATTCATTTTCTTCTAATTACCAAGACTTGATGGAGCTCTTTCGTATCAATCAGTCCCATGCATTCTGGATGGTTCTTTGTGTATAGTCCTCTCACCATTATAAAACGCCCATCAAGTCCATATAAAGAAAATATGACAAAACTTTCTTTCTATACCCAACTGAAATACTTTTTAAATTATCAATACTTAATGAGTTTTTAAAATAGCTCCACATACCCCGCACTGAGGAAGATAAAACAGGTATGTAAATCTCCACTGAGCAAGCTTAGAAATCCCCAGCATTGCCTCTGGTCCCAAGAACTTTCCTCTGATTTCCATGGGTATTCTATACTCCAAACACAAGGGTGTATGAAGAAAACTGGAGCCAGGCAGTGGTGGTGAGGGCCTTTAATCCCAGCACTTGGGAGGCAGAGGCAGGTGGATTTCTGAGTTCGAGGCCAGCCTGGTGTACAGAGTGAGTTCCAGGACAGCTAGAGCTACACAGAGAAACCCTGTCTCAAAAACCAAAAAAAAGAAAAAAAGAAAAAACTGGAAGAAGGTGAAACCCAAGACCATTGTACCACAGGTTGCTGTCTTGCCTCTACAGGATGGAATCAAATCCCACCACCCTGTCATCTTGCCTCTTAGAAGAAGGCAAAGCCCATTTCCTATCTCATGCAGTGTTTGCGTAATACTAATTGCCCATGACCCATCACACGTGTCCTGTCCTTTGTTCTAGTTCTCACACAGCACAATAAATATATCACCCTATTATCACCAACTTAAAGCCTATTTCATTGTTATCATCCATTTGGGACTTAATGGTCTTTACTGAGGCTTTCCCAGAGTTCTCTGGGAACTTCTGACATAAAACTGGAATCAGCCTAGCAACTGTAGCTAACAGACTGGGAGCCTAACCGTGCCATTGCTGAAATCACTGGCTTACAAGATCTCTGGACATCAGGGAGGTGTATGCTCTGAAAAATCCAAAGGGTGTAAGAAGAGAAAATAAATGGTTAGCTACCAAGATAGACAAAGAAAATAACAAGCAGCATACTGCAAGTCTCATGCTTCTTAGCAGCCTTTAGCAGTTAGAGGGAGGAAAAGAGAAGGTGATGTGGCCATTTGTCAGCTCATGCTGTGGGAGTTGATGTCAGGACAGATGCATTAGCACTTGGTAATAGCCTCCCACAAGGACTTAGTATGACTCAAAGATGCCTAAGCAGGGCTGCTGGGTATAGCCAATATGCTCAACCTAACTAATTCAGTGGTCACAAAAACTACTAAGGCCTTTCAGCCACCAAGTACTGGCCACTCCCTAGTTGTCCTCAGCAAACATAAGTGTGCATGGGGTTCCTAGAATATTTACTTTTACTTAAGAAGGAATTTAAATTGATTGCTCTTCTTGTCCAACACAGTTGTTTCTTTTTTGCTTTCCGGTAACCTTTCTAAAGGCAGAATGGAAGGACACCTTCCCTATAAGTGGCCACACCCTAACTGTGTGTATGCAAATGTTAGAAAAGTGTTGCCTGAGTCATCTGCCTGCCTGGACCATCATACTAGGTCAGTAGGATCCTTCTAGTAAACCACACATCAAGAGTTATTTCTGGTTACTCATGTTACAATTCAGTTATTTTTCTGTTCTTTTCATTGCCCTGCCCAATATGAAGACAAATACTGTTCCTTTAAAGTCAAGATAAGTGTAGTTCTCACTAGGTCAAGATGATGTTTGATTTTCAAAGCCTTTATGGTAAAGCTAATGCAAAGAAAAGAAGTACTGCCAGAAGCAGAGTCTGTATAAACAGTGTGGCTAGATCTTGATGTGGACTGTCAATTACTTGGAACAGCTACCCAAACTCCACTCCCCATGCCAGAACAGAGAGACACTCCTCCTGAGAGGGGAAGGAGGCTGACATGGCCCCTGACTCCTTGGAGTCACTGTCATACTACAGAAGATGCTCTGGATTCCCCTGGTTGGACCTTCTGGTCTCTCAGACTGGTTCCTTTGTAACTCCTCCTTGATGTAACTGTTAAAGTTAGATCTATCATGACCACAACTGACTCAGCTAGAGCAGAGCAAGGCAGTTAAGAGTGAGCTCAGCTTCACTAACTCCACCTTGGCTTTTGTTTCAGCTCCTTGATGAAGCACAGATTGGGAAAGTAACAACAGCTCGACCTTCCCAACCCGTGCTCTTCTCTCTCATTCCTCATCACATTCTGCATCATAATTCTCTGTCAGGCTGTGCTTGCTTCTCCCACACCCAGAACTCTTCTTGTGTCTGGCAGAGCTCTAATACTGAGAGATTAGACTCAGCCCTGACTCTGGGATGGTGGGAAAACCATAAAGATTTCAGGGAGGAAAATCTATTGGATCCTTATTTAGGTCCAAGCAGGAGTTACCAGCAGGGAGCAAGACAGGACCGCACTGCCACCTACAGGAGAAACTCCCTAAAGACAGGCTCCCAGGTGAACAAGACCCTGCCTTGTTGCTTTCATGCCTGTTTGTTCTTTGAGAATCATCAACCCAGGAGTATAGTGGCTTGGAGAGTAGCTAGGAGTGAACTCCTACTCTTAAGATTCTGAACTACCGTGAAAAACAACAACAACAACAACAACAAAAAAGTGTGTGCAAAATCAAGTCTCTGCATAGGACAGGAGAAGGGGGAAGCTTGAGGGAGAAGACTAGGAACCTTGAGCCAGTCTGGAAAGGGTCTGTCCTCACATGCATACTGTGAAAGTGCTTGAAAATGATTAAGGGCTAGGGATCATATTCGATAGCCTGACTTACTGCAAGTAAACAAAGACAATTAAAATTATCTATGGGTTTATATTCTTCTGCAGTGCTCGAAAGTGCTGCAATTGAGGCCTTCTATAAAGCATAGGCACAGAATGCTTTATATGATGAATGAAGCCACTTTGCTGCCTTAAACCCAGAGAAGCTCACCATACATAAGTGCAGCTGCCCCCAGCCTCTGTGCACAACAGGGGTTTGTGGTTTCCCTAGTCCTCCAGAAATACAAAGGGGCAGTTTAACAGTTCTTCCCTAGACCCTACTACAATGCCCTATTCCCTCTCCAGGCCCTGCCCCACACACTGAAGCCAGTTTTCTGTGGCCCAGTCAAGTCAACAACATTGGTTTTGTCTATGAGTCAGCATTCTTAGCTTTACTGAAGTGACATCCCTGATCCATTTGGTGATCCTAGGATGGCTGAAGGGTGAGATGGACCTTTTCCTCATTCATACCCCAGTGGTTATTATGGCTATTGCTAATTAAATCAGCCAAAGCTGATGCTAGGAACACCTATCTATGATCTCCCCTGTGGCCTGAGGGTCCTCAAATAAATCACAACAGGGTAGCCAGCTACCCTGGTTGAATAGCCAAAGAGAGCCAGAGAATCATAGGTAGCCATACAGAAAAATACCATAAAAGAGGAAGATACCACATGTGCTTGGGCATGTGTGAAAACACACATGCAGAGTAGGGAGGAGAGACTGACACAAGAAGGAAACAGAGACAGGAAACAGAGACAGAGAGAGTAAGAATACAAACCAGGTGAAACCCTGTCCCTCCCTCGACCTAACCTTGGAAGACATTTCTGGCTCTCAAGTCTACTCAGACATATCAGTTCTTTGTCTTAAGGAGCAAAAGGAAAGTTTTTAGAAAAACATATGACCCTAAAATGATGCCTTAGCCACTTTAGAAAAGCACCATTTGTATACTCTGCCATCTGATTGATCAATTTCCATTACAAGTGCTAAGTGGATTTTGGAAGTATCCAGTAGAAAGAGTATAGAAATGTAGTTTGCTCTGCTACTGAAAACAAATGAAAAATAATAGCTATTCTGTAAAGAAAAAAATCCGTGGTTCTATTTCAGTGCTTTTTCAGAAACAATCCACTCTCATTGTCTATAAGCTGATCCTACACTGTGCTTCACTCATGCTGAATCATACATTCAACTTTCTTGTCTGACTTATTCCAAATCTACATCATTTCCTCCTATCACTAACATCCTATGAGAATAGATGCAGTGAGCTCTCTTAAAACATTTCTGGGAAAAATATCTAGCTTCCAGATTATGTGCAAATCAGGCTCAATAAAATCTCTTGACTATCCCAGATCCACTATTCTAACCAGCATTCAAATTTTCCAAGCCAATTCTTGTAATGATTGCCCCTCAATTATACCCACAGTCTCAAAGAGACAGGAGAGATTTTAGTGTGATTCCTTGCAACACAAGCTACATTTTAAGGATCTAGCACCAATTCCTCCCAGTCCTCAGCCTCCCCTACCTCCTACTTTTCAATAACCAGTTAAGTACCAAGTTACTACAAAATTAGAATGTTCTCAATTTCCCTTTGCATTGGTTTCACATGGTACAAAATTAAAAATAGTCATGAAAAGAAACAGTAGACTTTAAATCCCACGTCTGTCCTTCAGGCTCAACCACTCACAAAAGTCACTAGTAATGAGCAAATGAAGAAGTTCAGCTACTTTACCTACCCTCTGGCCCCACTGTCAGTATTTTAACAGCAAATCTTTCATACCTTTTTCTGCAAGTATCTGAAAAGCTTCTATATTTCCTCTTATGGCTGCTTGGCATACCACTGTACATATAATGTAGCCAGTCAGCCTCATATATGCTGGGCAACTTGTTTGTTGTCAATCCCTAAATCTACAGCCACAAAGGACAACTCTTCCATGTAGGGAGGGGTAGCTTTTATTTGAGTGGTGGTACACTTCCAGTTTATCGGTATGACTTCAGTGAGGGTAGAGGCAAGAGGCAGGTCTCAAAAGATGTGCTGTTTTTACCCTCGCTGTATAGTGTCGTGTAGCTGTCCTGTACGGAAGGAATAAATGCCATGGATGCAGATGGAAACTCCACTCAAATTTTCAGGGTTGTGAAAAACCTGTCAGAGATTCCTGGCTCTCTTCAAGGAGATCTTTTCTTCATGTTAAGTGGTTTAGGAGCAACCAATTTTTAGGTGATCCATTTGCAAAGGTTTGTTACAGGTACTAATTCAGTCTTCAAAGGCATGTTTTGAGTGCCACAGACCTGTTGTCTGCTATGAGGAAGAGTCTGGGCTCACTAAGAACTACAGGTTCTATAGAACTGTGTCTGTTTTCTACACTAGAAAGGCACAGGAAGGTGCAAACCCTATTACCTTCCTGCTACGGTTCTGAATAAATTGCAGTCCTAAAGTTCACAGCATCCCTTGGTTAGAATGGAGGTTTGGATAGGAAGAAACTAACTTTTCACTAAGGCTCCTCTGGTACAAATTACATCTTACCTGCCCTGAATTAGAAACAAAATGAGGTAGGTGATTCATGACGAAATGAATCTACACTGATCTCTCTGAGGTAGGAATTATCAAGAGTATACCCAGTTTGCCTTCAACATTGACAGTTGATTCTGTCAGCTGTATATTAGATGCAGATTCCAAGATATTGTCTATGGCCACCCAATTATAACTTTAAAGCTCACAAAGGCTGGTAGTTTGTTGAAAACAGACTTTAAAAACATGTTTTAAACTGTGGCCTAGCCAGCTCACATGAGGTTTCCAGCCCCCAAGGAATCTAAAGAGGTACACCACACAGGCAAGCCATAAAGGATGGACAATAAGAGGAGCTGTGTCCCCCTCTTTTGTGTTTCCCAGGACTCTTCCGTTAGCTGCAGCCTTCAGATGTATCTGACAATGAACTGAGCTATATGAGCCTTCAGTACAAATGAATGGTCTTGGCCTGAGCTATGAGCCTTTGATGCAAATGAGTGGCCTTGACAAGTTGAATACATGAAGAACACAGTGATCTCTTGGTTTCTTACATAGAGACAACTGCACTTACCTGTCAAAGCTGCTGTAAGATTCGAGATGATGGAAGTGAAGGGCCTGCCTCCACGGCTGCCATAACAACAGCCAGAGATATATCTCAGCTCTTTCCTCTCACGCTCATCCCTAGCAACTGCCAGCCTGCTTCACATCTCTCCTCTGTCTCAAAAATGCCTACCTGCTACCAAGTGGAAGTGTCAGGCGGCCTGAGAAGACTGTGCTCACCATAAAGACATATGTCTGAAGTGGAGAAAGCAGCACAATCTGAGCGTTCTGCCTTGAGTAGCTCACATCCCCACTTCCTAGGCAGAAAGCTCCCTAACACATTCTTGCTTGCAGGGTGGGAAGCAGGGGAGTGCCTACTGACATTTGAGAGGTCCAGTAAACAGTTTTCCTAAGCTGCCTGGCCAAACAGAAACTATAGTTTATTATTTGACAGAAAGCACTGACATTCTGCTTCATTTTAGAGGAAACACTTGCCACACCACACACATTAGTTCAGACCAGTTTTACAAAACACAGCTAGGTAAGGGGATTACTGCAGGACCTTCAGTGGACAAGTTAATTGTGCCTCTGTTTATACCTAGTTTGAACCCAATTTCCTCCCCCTGCTGGAAAGCTTGCCTTCTGAGTAAGGTCTTCCCCTTTTTCTAGAGAATAAATCAAAAAATATCGTGCTATCGCACTGGAAGCTACATTGGCTTCAGAGTTAGAAGGGAAACCTAAGGTGACTGTGGCCTGTGAGACCTGGTATATATCATGTTGAGAGTTCGAGGTACACACTGGTTGCCTGTGACTCCATTAATCAGTGCCTGGTTTCCTGGGGCTCACAAGGTCCTAAGCACACTGCAATAGAGAAGGATGAATTCCTGGTTGACATTCTCTCTCCTTGAGCTGATACCATACACTCTACTCACATCTGCCTTCCCTTTTCTCACCTGTATGATACTTTACTTAGCTGCAGTAAACTTCACTGTTTAACTCAAATTCTCTAGGAAGCACCTCAGACAAATGGGTCCTGGATTTGAAGAGGATCCCCTAAGTGGATTTCTCTTATGTTATTTCCAACATGACTCTTCTAGAGGTTTCAGCTCTGAACCTGATTGTTGAGTGGCTTTGGATTTGAATGCCCCTAGATAGAATGGCAGCAATGCGGAATAGGTAGAGGATGTTTCCTAGAGCTCAACAAAATTGTGACTGTACCTACCCTACAGGTATATCCAACTGGCTAAGATGGCCGTGCATCTCCCCTGCCCACTCATTTCACTGCCTGACCATACAAAGGTGTCCAGACAGTGTCACTGCAGACAATGAAAACCTTACACACACCATGCTTCTATGTGAAGCCAGCACGGAATGTTAGTGTCAAAAGTTAAGTTTTTCTCTGGTTGGAGAGATGACTCAGCACTTAAGAACATTGTCTGCTCTTCTAGAGGACCTAAATTTGATTCCTAGCTCCCACACTGTGACCCACAACAGTCTGTACCCCAAGTCCCAGGGAATCTGGAACCCTCTTCTGGCCTTTGTGGAAACCAGACATGCACATGGTACATAGACCTGCAAGCAGGCAAAACCCCCATACACATAAAATGAGTAGATTGTTTTTAATTAGATAAGTTACTCTTTATTCAGAGGGCTCTTGTGTGTTGTTCTGCCTTCCTGAGCTCCATGCTGTTCTTTTTCCACCAGGCCTTTCATTTGTCTACAGCAGTCATTCTCAAAAATCACACAGCAGAATCACGTGATGACTTTGAGAAACAAAGCAAGGCTAGCTCCACATCAGAGATTTTTATTTCGGTGGGCACCAGCATTTGTATTTATACCAACTTACCAAGTGATGGTACAGCTGCTGATCCAGGGGCCAAGCCTCAAGAATCAATCAAAGATTCCAGCTGTAATAGGAGGCTAAATGCCATCAAAAAATGACCGTGGCAACCACAAACCATTACGTTAGAATCTCTGAGAAGAGAAATATTGGGCTCATCGATGTGGTTTAAGTTACTTAGGAGACTCAGTTGTGAAACCAGTGGGGAAGCAATAGAAAGCTATCAGTAATACAACATACAGCTATGGACCTGACCCACTGACTCCCACTGAAGGTCACCATCCTCAAAAGTCATTGGCTTCTCTATCATTTTACTACAGTATGACAAAAGCCCTGAATAGAGGTAAGGGCTCAGGGAAGAAAATTAAGTGACTTTGACTCCTGGCTTATAGCAGAACTAGCTCAGACCCACCAGCAATATAAGTAATGACACAAAAGCTCTATTATATTATATATAGATATATATTATATTAACAATTATGTTTGTATGCGTAAGCCTTTGCTGGGCAGTCTCCCTTAAGTCTCTAAACTTAATCCTACTAATCCTGGCACTACATTCATCCACATGGGCAGCTCTACCTCTCTGCTCTACTCTGGTCCATCCATTTACCTCCATGTCCCACACAAACTTCCTGTGTCTTATTTCTTCTCCCTCTCTCTGTCCAGAAGTTCTACCTTCTACTTCCTGCCCAGATATTGGGCATCAGATCCTTATTATAGTCAATCAGACACAATTCTACATTGCTTTAAGCAGGTGAGAAAGAATGAATATTTACAAACTATGAGACCAGTGATAGGCCATGAAAATAACAATACCAAGATCCTGCTAATATTTAGCTCTCTACCAGTACAGAATTAATAAATGAATATAAAGACTCAACTTTACACAGTGTACCCCAACATCAGCTCCACCCTCCTCACAGTCAGACAGTATAACAATGGCCCACCTTTCCTCTACCTTTGTTTCAGATGTGGTAGGCACAAGCATGTATGTGTGCATGTGTGTGCATGTGCCTGTGCCTGTGCATGTGACACTTCTGCTCCAATGAGCAGCTCAGGGAACAGAGGAAACAGGTGAGCACTAGGAGATATGGGACAGAGCCTCAGACACAGACCCCAAGCCCCAGACCATAGACGGTTATGAAGAAGCAGGAGGCTGAGAAGTCCTGAAGAGAAGATTCCCGCAAAGATCTGAGTATCCAGAACCATTTGTCATGCTTCTGTTCTCCTGGCTTAGAAAAGCAACATGAGGGTCTCTCACTCATGTCTTTGCCTTAGGCTAGGGAAAGCTGAGGAAGATTATACTTTGTAGTTTTCAAACTTTCTTGTCTGCCTTTTTATATCTCATGTCAGAATGCTTTGTATTAGGTTCTTAAACAAATTTATTTCCACAAGTAGACATGGCTATAGACTTTTTAGTCCTCATCCTTTTGAGTCTGAAATTTAATACAATGTGGACATAGAACGTGATTAAAATAAAACCACTACATTATAATTAATATCAAGTGTATTTTTTAGAGAAATGTATATGGTCTATCACAATGAATTTCATGGACTATGAACAGTTTTGTTTTTCCAGAGAGGAAATATGTAAAAAACAGGAGAACAGTGTCCATCAATGTGAGACAGGAACCTCATGGAGAAGATAATTACCAATAGCATAAGAAGAGAACTTAGGCCTTATTACAAATACAGACTATTGAGGCCCTCTGAAGCCTAGCCAATCAAGAATTTAAGACAGCCACTGCCATGCATTATGCTTCTGTATTTAGTATCCCATGACCCAGCTCTATTAGTCCTATGATTTTGTTAATTCTCAGTCTTCCTAGTTGTCCCCTAGATGTTCTGGCTCTGATTGCACCCAGCTGGTGCAATCTTGACAGAATTTTTTTCTGTTGCCATGGCAGCACACACCACATGGGAAGTCCTATGTTCCCTGTTTTCTTTTATGCTCCTTTTCTTTTCTTACCATAATCTGCACATGTTGCCCTAGAGGGTATAAGTAAACATGTTAGAGTGGCTTTTATTTCCTAATAGATATAATTGATTTTTCTGTGCACAACAAACTAAATTTCTATTCAGTCTTATCTGGGAGAAAAGGATATAGGTGGAGTATCTTTAGAAACTGATTTTTTTTTATTTTATTTTAGATATTTTCTTTATTTACATGTAAATTTCTCCATTCCCAGTTTCCC
>NW_022196905.1:17865363-17884239 GCF_008632895.1 Mastomys coucha
CCGGGTCTCTGGCTTAATGCGCTCTCTGGAGGTAGGCCCTCCACTTTCAGGGAAGGGGCAGAGGAGGATGCTGAACCCCTCTGTCACTCGGAAGCTGAGAGGATCGTGTCCCTGCTGCCCTGAGGCTCCCCTGGGAGGCGTGGTGCCTATGGCTCCCGGCTGGCTGCTCAGTTCTCAGAACCTCACCTGAGAGAAAATGGTGGATGCCGCCTGGGTCTCTGGCCTAAGGCGCCTCCGGGCTGGCCGCTCCAGTCTCAGAAACTCACCCGAGAGAAAATGGCGAATCCCGCCCGGGTCTCTGGCCTAAGGCGCCTCCGGGCTGGCTGCTCCAGTCTCAGAAACTCACCCAAGAGAAAATATAGAAACTGATTTTTAACTTACCGGTTGAATATGGGTTATCTGAAATCTGATGAACCAGGATTATTTGGGGTTTCACCTACTCTCCAGTTATTTGGCATTTTTTACATATACATAGTGCTATCTATACCTTGGAGTTAGAATCCACACAAATACAAAATATAGTTTGTACCAACTTTATACAGAACGATGGAAGGTAATTTTACAGAATAGTTTTAATTAAGGTGTGCATGAAATGAATTTCAGTGAAATTTTCTGTTTGTGGTATCATTTTGGTGTTCAGAACTTTCAGGGTTTTTTTTCAGATTTGAGGGATCAATAGAGTTCATGTTATAATAAAAGTAGGAATAACTATATGAGAATGAAGTGTCATACATTTCATATATTATATATATTATATATTTTTATATATGTATATATTATATGTATATAATGTGTGTTTGTTTTGTGTGAAATCTACCCTTCATATTTAGATGACATTATTTTCATCTGCTAATGTTTCCTCACATTTCTAGGATGAAGTTAAAGATGGCCCTGCTTAAGGCTGTGTTCTATAATCTCTAACTGTCCCAAGGAGCCTTGTTTATACATTTATAGAATCATATAAGGAATAAAATTGCAAAGAAAAATATGATTTGAAAACTTGTGTACCTTCTGATATGTGAAATCACATTCATCTGAAGTATATGTGATTGTATAGAGCCTGGAAAAGAACAAAACAAGGGCCTCTTTAGCTGAGCAAACCAACCCAGCAGAGACCATCAGGCTGGACTAAAATAAGGTTAAGACATCTGGAGAAAACAGAATTCATTCAAGGTCAAACTGTCATCCACTCAATGTGAAGCTGAGGGTAGCATGTGGTGGCAATAGAGAGTAGGGCCATTGAGGTGACTGAGACAGGACCTTGACTGATAGTCTGATAGTCCAGTGGAGCTTATCACTTAGGGTCACAGTGCAGAGGAGACGTGATAATGCCTCTCTGTGTTTTATGAATGTGTATGCCTGTGTATATGTACGTGAACCATGAACTTCTCATAGAGAACAAATATAGCATAAAACCTCTCTATATCATTGCACTTGATTGATAGTTGAAACAAATGAATGTTTATTTAATAAAGATGGGTTTAAATTTTTGGCAGATATACACCTAGGAAACATTCTGTTAGCTGTTCATTATTTGTTATTCATTGTTTTACAACTACATAAACAGCTCCATCTGCAAAAAGAAACAGAAACCTGAAGAATATATAATCAAGAACCACAATAATTCTGGTTAGTTTTGGATTGTTGTTTTTGTTTTTGTTGTTATTGTTGTTGTTGTTATTGTTGTTGTTGTTGTTTCTAGCTTCATGCAATCTGGAGTTAACTTAGAAGAGGAAACCTCAGTTAAGAGAATGTCTGCATCAGATTAACCTGTAAGAAAGCATAAGGAGCATTTTCTTCATGGATGATTATGTGGAAGGGTCCAGCCCACTGTGAATAGTCCTGTCCCTGGTAAGGTGATCTATAAGAAAACATACTGAGGGATCCGTGGAAAGAAAGCCAGTAAGGATCATTCTCCCATGCCTCTGCTTCATTTCCTATCTTCAAGTTTCTACTCTGCTTGAGTCAGGTAGTACTATGTCCAATTTCCCAAGGAACTACCAAACTGAATTCCAGAGTGGTTATACCAGCTTGCAATCCTACCAGCAATGAAGGAGTGTTCCTCTTTCTCCACAACCTTGTCAGCATCTGCTGTCAGCTGAGTTTTTGAATTTAGCCGTTCTGACTTAAGTGGAATGTGGAATCCCAGGGTTGTTTTGATTTGCATTTCCTGATGACTAAGGATGTTGAACATTTCATCTTTACACTCAAAGATAAGCTACCTACCATCCTTCATAAAAGAAGTTTCTCTTTGTCGCAAATGAAGATCAATACAATAAAATGACCAGATAGCACAACTGGAAACAAAGCAGAGATAATGATGGATTTTTCTGGGTTTTGACCAGATTCTTTAGGTAATTAATACTGAAAGGTACTTAAAGGTTTCAACTATGTGTACTTAACTATTTTTCAATTTTTTTCAGGATACATATCAAAACTCCATTTTCAATGTTATATTCTTAAGATATGTTCATGGATCACTCTCCCTGTGGGTAATTTTCAAGGAAATCATGAACATGAACATTTGGGGAAGAAAGTCTAGGTTGTTACACAGTAATCTTCTACAACAGGTAAAAGTAGTATTAAAATGGCAAGATGGTTATGTAGTGCTATAGTTCGTATCTAGATGTTATCCAAAGCTTGGTACATTTGCCCCAGTTTGGTGCTATCCATGGTTATAGAATTTCTAAGAGATGGTCCCTAAGGTCTTAGGTCATTGTGTGTGTTCCTTGAAGAGGAGAATATATTCTTATGGAAATGAATGGATGTGGAGAATATCATCCTGAGTGAGCTAACCAAATCACAAAAGAACACACATGGTATGCACTCTCTGATAAGTGGATATTAGCCCAGAAGATCGGAATACAAAAAGTACAATCCACAAACCACAAGAAACTCAAGAAGGAAGACCAAAGTGTGGCTACTTTGTTCCCTCTTAAGAGGGAACATGTCCAAAATACCCATGGAAGGAGTTGCAGAGACAAATTATGGAGCAGAGACTGAAGGAAGGATAATCCAGATAATCCTCCACCTGGGAATCCTTCCCATATTCAATCATCAAATCCAGACCCTATTGTGGATGCCAGCAAGTGCTAGATGACTGGAGCCTGATATAGCTATCTCCTGAGAGGCTTTGACAGTGCCCGACTAATACAGAAGTAGAAGCTCACAGCCATCCATTGGACTGAGTACAGGGTCCCCAGTGAAGGAGCTAGAGAAAGGACCCAAGGAGCTGAAGGGTTTGCAGCCCCATAGGAGGAGCAACAATATGGACTAATTAGTACCCTCACAGCTTCCAGGGACTAAATCACCAACCAAAGAATACACATAGTGGGACTAATGGCTCCAGTACCATATGTAGCAGAGGATGGCCTAGTCAGTCATCAATGGGAGGAGAGGCCCTTGGTCCTCTGAAAGTTCTATGCCCCAGTGTAGGGGAATGCCAGGGCTAGGAAGTGGGAAAGAGGGAGGATGGATTGGTGAGCAGAGGGAGGGGAGAGGGAACAAGGGGTTTTGTTTGTTTGTTTGTTTGTTTTTCTTTTTCGGAGGGGAAACTGGGAACGGAGATATCATATGACATATAAATATCTAATATAAATACATACATAAATAAATAAGTAAATAAATAAATAAATAAATAAATAAAAAGAGTCCTGTCTTTCATCTCTCTCCCTTGCATCCTGACCAAGAATAAGCATTCTCTGGATCTTCATTATCACAAGTCCAAAACAGAAAGGCCAAGAGTTCATGAGCTACAAACTCCCCACTCTATATCACAATAAACTCTCCTTTATAAATTAATTGTCTTCACTATTTTTGTTATGGTAACAGGAATCTGATTAACAATTCTGGCAGCACTTTTTCGCCTACTCCCCTCTCTTCCCAAGTGCTGCTCCAACTTCATGGTGCTAGCTCTGCACTGTCAGGCTAGCACTGCTGTCCCCAGCCACCACCACGATCATCTACTGGGACCTCATCAGCCATGATGAGCTGTTCTCTAGCATCTACAAGATCCGGGAGATCACGGACAGGCTCTGTCTGTAGGTGGAGGTCAAGATGGTCAGTAGAAGAGAGGGTGCCGTCAATGACTCGCTCATGAGTGGAAATGCTTCCACTGAAGGTCCAGAGGGCAAAGGTACTGAAAGCACAGTAGTCACCACTGTTAACATTGTCAGGAACCATCACTTACAAGAAACCAGCTTCACAAAAGAGGCCTACAAAAAGTACATTAAAGACTACATGAAATCACTCAAAGGCAAACTTGAAGAACATAAACCAGAAAGAGTAAAATCTTTATGACTGGAGTTGTTGAGAAAATTAAACACATCCTTGCTAATTTCAATAACTATCAGTTGATGAAAACATGGATCCAGATGGTATGGTTGCTTTCCTAGACTACTGTGAAGATGTTGTGACTCCATTCATGATTTTCTTTAAGGATGACTTAGAGATGGAAAAATTTTAACAAATTGTGTCTATCACCTGTCATTATAATTGGCTACTGCTTACCATCCATACAACATCAGGACTTAGGACAAATGGGACTGATGTCATCTTGAGCTTTTATTTTGACTGTGATTTATTTAGAGTGGAAGCATTGTTTTTTGTTTGTTTGCTTGCTTGCTTTTGTTTGTTTGTTTTGTTTTGTTTTTTAAGAAAAAAATGTCATGTGGGTTGTCTAAAAATAAAGTACATTTAAATTAAAAAATTTTTGTTTGTACTGCTGCCCAGTGAAAGCTCCCCATGAGCATAAACAGTGTCATTAATATCTCTGTGATTTTGATATTCTGTTAGTCATGTGTCTAGTAAAATAGATGGGAGCATATAGCCTGACATGGGAACAACAAGAAGAAAACTTCTTCCA
This sequence comes from Mastomys coucha, assembly GCF_008632895.1. Classification (NCBI taxonomy): domain Eukaryota; kingdom Metazoa; phylum Chordata; class Mammalia; order Rodentia; family Muridae; genus Mastomys; species Mastomys coucha. Next base: position 17,870,228 of record NW_022196905.1, read on the forward strand.
GGGCAATATCTCACCTCCTTGTAAATATCTTCAAGGAGAAGAACAGAAGGCTCTATTTCCATGGCTATTCTGCCCTCATCCTATTAGACATGAAGATGACTCTTTGTGCCATTGCCTTTAGAACAACAACATGGCATAATCTTTCTAGTAATGATGCTGTGTTCATATTTAGCCAAATATATCCTGTTACTCAATGCTCATATATCACCCCAGACCCAAAGTTCTATGGCTCTGAACAAAATTGACTCTAAATAATGCTTAAAGTGATTATTACTTTAGTCACCTATACTAACTTCCAATAAAATAACTTAATAGCAGAGCTAAATCCCTTGAAATGAAGTGTTTCTTTTGGTTCACTTTTGAAGGTCTCAGTCTATCCTCATCTGGCCCATCATTTTCTGTCCTGTAGGAACACAGCATAACCTAGTGGTAATGCAGAGGGGAGCAAACCCTTGCTTCATTGTGGGTAGAAAGCAAAGAGAGGAAAAAAGGGTGAGGGTTCTCTCCTCCAATATTCTCTCCTCCAATAGTGTCATATATTGTCAATCAAGCTTTTAATATACAGGCTTTGAGGGACACCCATCTAAACTTTAGCCGAATGGAAAACTTATCCCTCTAGTTGTTCTTATGTGGAGAGTCAAAGAGAGCAAAATAATGAGCAAGTTTAAGGATACTGCAATTTTGAAGGACTGATAACACTTACCAGGCACCCACCATGCCCATAAATATTCTCATCTTCTCTCCTCTTGCTCTGTCACTGGCAGCCATCAGCTCTTCTTGGTGAGTGAAAGAATAGATTGTGTCATCTCATAAACATGGTGTTTGAAAAGAGAGAGTGGCCCAGTGTACAATGTGAGAACATTAGAGACAGATAAAACATGTTTGAGCCTTATCTATGATAGTTAATAGATATGGAAGCTTCTAGACTCATATATTTTAATATATTCTTTTATGTACTGTGAGGTTATATTCTAATGAAGTTTGAAAAACAAAAAGAGCTATCATAAATTTAGGACTGCATTTACTATGAACTTCAAGTTTCCCCTTTTAGAATAACAGGCATTAACAATAATATATACTATACAGATTTTAATATAATAAAATTTATATTAGCATACGCACATTTAAGAAAATCTTCCTTTATCTCCCATGCCAGAAACACTCTGGATTCTAGTTCAGCATGCCAAGCTCCAAAGTTCTGAGCTGTCCTTGTCCCCAGATTGTGTATTATGAGATATACACAAATACTCAGCATCCATGAGCTGGAAGTCCTCATCTCCAGCCTCCTAGAACTACATACCATAAAGTGAAAATGAAGGGCACACATTGGCAATGTCTTCTATGTTTGTGGTTTCATATCTAACAGTCAATCAGTTGGACAGACAGATATGCGAGTGTGACCACACACACACACACACACACACACACACATACACACACAAACACACACATACACACACACCACATGCACTTTAACAAGGATAACACAATGGAGTGTGTAATGTTTTAACCTATCTGGTCCATATGCTATTGATATACAACTCCAACACAATGTTCAAGTATTTTAATATTCCAGCAACTCCATCTTCCTTATAAGTTAAGGTGGCAATGCATATGCTGAGAGGTTAAAGGAAAAGATCTTGTATAAAGTCCTAAATGCTAATGCAGTGCCACCTTACACCAGCCACCATGCTACTACTTTGTTTCTTCTTCCAGCTCTCCCCACCCCCTCTCCTTTCCTCCTATCTCTCTTCTCACACATCCCTTCATTCTTTCCCTTCCGTGTTTTCTTCTTTCTCTTTTTTACCTCCTCTTTTTTTCTCATTCTCCCTCCCTCCCTCCTGCCATCTAAATTTAACCTGGATTGCTCTACATTACACTAGGTGCTATCTAGATTACACTCTCAGCTCTGTCATTAAGGCTCATCACTAGGCATCTCTTTATTATGTTCATGGTGAACTAAAAAATGTATCAATCACATACAAAACAAGCAAAAAAGAGACATTTACTGTACAGTATGCTATCACAGGCCAAATTTAACTCAAAAACAAAAGCAGATGGACACTTTAATTAGTAAAGCTGACAGCATACCTTTTGTTAAGTTCACTTTATAGCAAGTAATTATCTCACTGTAGAATGGGCTGAGTATTGTGTGCATCCCCCTGATTTTTTTTAACAGACTACAGTGGTGCTTCTTTATGCCTTGTATAATTACAATAAAATTTGTTACATAAGTGCTTATGATATGCTTTTCTCCAAAACTAATTGGTCTATAAGAGGGAGATATAAGAATAGAGATTAGTATTTGTCCTTAAAGAACTTGGAAGAAATATACCTCTAAATTGGTAGGTTAAACTTGCAACAATTATCTGTGATTTGAGGACAGAAAAGATGGACCCCCTCTCTCTCTCTCCAAAATATTTCTCTACCTATTCAAACCCACATTTAACCGCCTTATGAGACCCACCTACATCACCAAGTCAATGTCTTCCTCCAGACAGAGTTACTGCTGAGTGGTTCTATAAAGAATTTGGGATGCTCAGAAGCATTCTCATTTTCTGAAACTTTGTGACTCCCTGACACCTCCGACACTTTCTCTGCATTTACCAGACATCACATAATTATGTGGCCTCAAAAGTTGATATAAAGTCAGAGAATCACATCTAGAGATGATCTCCTTGCTAGTGTTTTCCCAAGGTGGAATGAGAAATTTCATAGTAAGAAACAGTGGGCATGAGGAACATAGCCAAATGGGCATTATGGAGTATTTGCTCTTGAGATATTAACTCTTTATGAATTAGTCTATTAGCCAAATATTTTCAAGAATGAACTAATGTCCTCAAGAAAAGAGCACCAACCACCTCTTAAAGGTCTCAATACATTCCCCTTCAACTCTTAGCCCACCCCTGCTACCTCCCCCTCAAACACACACACATACCACCATGTAAGGAAAGCCAGGCAAATACTCTATGCAACCATCCCTTTAGAACTCATCCTTCAACTGATGGTTATGGTAAGGTAATCTCTTTATAGCATTGGTTGGAAATTTACTAAAATACTTTCACTGAACTTAGCATCAATTAAAAAAATAGACAATCAGTAAGAGATTTATTATAGAATAGCTTTTGAGCTCCTGGAACTTCAGTTTGCTTCAGAATAGATCATCTTAATCCAGGTACAAAAAGAAAAGTAGGATGGTCTCTCTCAATGCATTTTTTTTCTTTTACCGAAATAGGCTTTTTTACATACAATATATGCTGACTACATTTTCCTCTCCTTCTATTTCTCACAGTTCTTCCCTTCCATATGGATCCAACCCTGTTCAGTCTCTCCTTTGAAAACAAATGAGCATTAAAGGGATAATAATAAAATATAATACTATTATATTAAGGGACATCTAGATTGTTACTAATATCTAGCTATTATTAATAGAACAGAAATGAACATGGTTGAACAAGTGTGTGTACTGTAGGATAAAGAATCCTTTGGATATATGCCCAACAGTAGTATAGCTGAAATTTGAGGTAGATTGATTCCAACTTCTTGAGAAACTGACACACTGATATACATAATGTCATCATGGATTTGCACTCCCACAAGAAATGGGTAAGTATTTACCTTATTCTACATGGGTGTAAGATGAAATCTCAAAGGACTTTTGATTTTCATGTTTCTGATGACTAAGTATGATGAACATTTCATTAAGTGCTCCTTAACAATTTGAGTTTTCCCAGCACTTGGGAGGCAGAGGCAGGTGGATTTATGAGTTCGAGGCCAGCCTGGTCTACAGAGTGAGTTCCAGGACAGCCAGGGCTACACAGGGAAACCCTGCCTTGAAAAACAAAAACAAAAACAGTGAGTTCTATCTTTTGAAAATTCTGTTTATATCTGTACCCAAGTTTTTAATTGGGTTATTATTTTTCTTGATTCCCAGCTTTTCTGAGTTTTTTATGTAGTTTGTGTATTAGCACTCCACTGGATGTTTAAGTGATGAAAATATTTTCCCATTCTATAACATACTATAATTGTCCAAATTGTCCAAATTACAGTCCTTTTATCATGCAGAAACTATTTAGCTTCATGAGGTTCAATTTATCACTCAGTGATCTTAGTGGCTCTACAAATGGTGTTATGTTCAGAAAGATTTCTCTTATGCAATTGAGGTTAAAACTATTCCCCTTTTTCCATCTTCCAAATTCATTGTGTCAGTTCTTATGTTGAGGTTCTTGATCCATTTGAAGTACTTTTGTGCATGGTGTTAAGTATGGGTCTACATGGATTCTTCTACAGACAACCATACAGTTTGATAGGTACTACTTGTTGGGGATGTTTGGTTTTGTTTTGTTTTGTTTTTCTGGCTTCTTCATCAAAACTCAAATGTCCATAAGTATGTGTAGAATTATGACCAAGACTTTAGTTTGATTTCATTGATCAATGTGTCTGTTTTGTGCCAATATCCTGCTCTTTTTAATACTACAGCTCTGTAGTATGATTTGAAATTGTGAATGGTGATCTCCACCCCCCAGTAGTTATTTTACTATTCAAGACTGTCTTAGTGATCTTGGGATTTTTGGGTTTCCATATAAAGCTGAAAATTGTTCTTTGAAGACCTGTAAGGAGAGTCTTCTCCTGGTTCCCTTTAGCAGAACAAAATGTAGAACTCTCAGCTCCTTCTATGTCACTATGCCTGACTGGAGGCTGCCATGCTTCCCCCTTGATGATAATGAACTGCACCTCTGAAGCTTCAACTTAGCCCCAATTAAATGTTGTCCTTTAGAATAGTTACCTTGGTCATGGTGTCTCATCACAGCAATAGAAAACTTAACTAAATCAGAAGTTGGTACCAGGGATTAAGGTAATAGACCAGATCATTTGTTTGGAAGAATATGGGATTGGGGACTTTGGATTTGGAAACGAATAGAACAAATAGACAGTGGAATTATTTAAGTAGAGCTTAACAGGCTAAGCTAGTAGAAATACAGAAGACTTTGTTGCTGAGGGTGTTTGGAACTGTGGAAGCTTGGTTGTAGAAGTTCAAAGGGGAAGAATTTAGTATGTGGTGGAGAGACCATTGATGTGATATTATGGTGAAGAATGAAGCTGCTTTTTACCCTTTTCTGAAGAGTCTGTCCGTGGCTAAGGTGAAGAGTCAAATTAATTGCATTGACAAAGAAGGCCTCAAAACAACCCAGTTTAGACTCCGTGCTGTTGTTTAGTCTCATGAAGAGTGTTTTGATGAAGCACAGTTAAATTTAGAAAGAAAAAATACAAAATGTGTGTTTTAAGTAGTAAAAGGGTACTAGGAAATACAATGGAGCTGAATCCTATGTTCAAGGAGATAAACAGATTAAGAGAGTGGAGATCTCTAGGCAAGAACCAGGCCACCTAAGCTTATTGTTTATGTGTTTGCATTTGAACAAGGAAGAGTTACATCATCTTAGTCATTGTTACCTGGTTATTATTTTCATTTGAACTTTTAATCTGGAATGAACTACAATCCAGAAATGGAGGGAACACTTGTGATCTAGATAGTAAAGCTGGAAGACACAGGCTTTTGTTCTGGATTGTGAGGAATAGTAGCCATAAAAAGCTTTGGGTCAGGCATGGTGGTACATACCTTTAATCTCATGAAACAGGGGCAAACACATCTTGAACTCAAGTTCAAGGCCCGTCTAGGACAGAGCAAGTTCTAGGTAAAGAAAAACTCAAGTCTAGGTAATATGATGCATAACTTTTATTCCAGTAATCAGGAGACAGAGCTATGCAGATCTCTGAGTTCAAGGTCAATGTACAGAGCAAGTTCCAGGGCAGCCAAGCTTAGGCAGAGAAGGTGTTAGAAAACAGAACACTGGTGATAATGTAATAGAACAAGGGGCCATGTTACAGCTCCAGCAAACATCAGATGTCTGCAGCTTCAACCATGTGGCACTAACTTTAGAATAAAGAATAGGAATAACTACTTGGACAATTAATACTGGTTAGCTAGAGCTAAGAAATTAGTGGTGACTAAGAAGAGACCCCCATTACTAAGGTGAAATCTTCTAGAAGTGTTTTCTGGGAACATAAGAAACTGTGTTCCAGAGATATCTAAAGTTGTACCTCCTGCTTCAGCTAGACTTGGCAATGTATAAGAATCATACAAATGGTATTGGTTTTGAAAGCAGGAAGGGGTCATTGAGAGCAGCTGAAGCTTAGGACTGTGTAAGGCCATGGAAAACCATTGGTGAAGGTGCTGCCTCAGTCACAGTTGACAATCCAGGACTGAAGGTGCCATACAAAGAAATTGAGGCTTGAAACCATGAAGAGAGCCTATGAGAGGCTATTGGTGAAGCCTAGGATCACCAAGTAGCAGCAGATGAATGGAGCCAACCAAAGACTAGAGTGCTAGAGAGCTGGAGAAATGACCTAAGCCCTTTGGTAGAGCCCAGCAGATAAGGTGGATCCCAGACATTGGAACAAGAAGCTATAATGTTAAACTTGCCTTAGATACCCCAAGATTTTAGAGATGTTAGAGCCATGAGATACCTATGTAGAAAAGCTACTAATAGGGAGTAGAAACAGCCAAACAGAAAAAAATGTGTTTGTAGTCAACAAAGCTGAAGGATTCGGAGATATGAAGAGCATTTTGACCTCAAACATGAAGATGTAGAATTTGAAGTTTGCCCAACTGGCTTTCTGTCTTACTTTGGTCCAGTATTTCCTCACAGTGACATCCTGGAATGGTAATGTATATCCTGCATGATGTTGGAAGTACATAATCTGCTTTTTGACTTTGATTTCTTAGGAGATTACAGTTAAGAGTGCATGAATCTCAGAAGAGACCTTGAACTTTAGACTTTTAACATTTTGAGACTGTTATAAACTATGGAACTTTTAAATTTGTTCTAAATGTATTTTTGCACTATGCTATGGGTCAGTATGGCTTCCATAGACTCATGTGTTTGAACAAGCTTATGGGGGACAGTGAGTGGAATGTGGTAGTTTGAACATGCTTGGCCTAGTGAGTAGCAATATTAGGAGGTATGGCCTTGTTGGAGGAACTGTCACTGTAGGGGAAGAATTTGAGAGTTTTCTCCTAGTTGCCTGGAAGATAGGATTCTCTTTGCTCCCCTCAGAACAAGATGGAGAACTCTCAGTTCCTTCTCCAGTGCCATACCTGCCTGGATGCTGCCATGATTCCCACCTTGATAATAATGGACTGAACCTCAGAACCTATAAGCCATCCCCAAATTAATGTTGTCATTTATTTAGAAAAAGACCTGTGAGAAATTATGTGTTTCTTGACTATAAGAAGAATGGATACTGTTTTTGTACCCACTCTGCTAGTCTTTTTATTTGGGAAACTGGGACTTATGATATCAATGAGCAATGTTTCTTCATTCCTATTATTTTGTTGTTTAAGTAGACTTGTTTGGCCGTTTGTTTTCCCTTACATGGTATTATTTATTTATCCATTGTGTATTGGGGAGTGCTGTTAATCTCTTCATGTTAAAGGGATTTTTTTGTTTCTGTTTGTTTTGTTTTGTTTTCTATTCACAAGAATCTAGTGTCTTTTGTAGGGCTAAATTTGTAGATAGATGCTTGAATTATCTTTTATTCTCTATCAATTGTAACTGAAACTTGTGCTGATTATAGTGTTCTTGTACTGGCATTTATAGTATTATAATTTGTAGAACATTTATTTACAACTTTCTAGCTTTTATATTTTCCATTGAGAAATAACTTGTAATTTTAATACATCTGCCTTTTTTATATTACCTTGGTCTTTTCTCTTGACATTTTTAATCTTTGTTATGTCCATTTAGTGTTTGGATTATTATGTGTCAAGGAGAATTCTTTTTCCTAATCCATTCCATTTGGTATACTTTCTTCTTACACATTTATAAGCACCTCCTTCTTTAGGATAGAGAATTTTTCTTCTACAGTTTTGTTGAAAATACTCTCTCTGCCTTTGACCTGGGTTTCTTCTCTTTCCTCTATTCCTAATATTCATAGACTTGGTTTTTGCAGTGTCCCATCTTTTCTTAATGTTTTATACCTGGAATAATGTTTAGATTTAACATTTCTTTGACTAGGGTGTACATTTTTCAATTTCTTAAATATCTGATATTCTCTGTCCTGTCTTTTGTATCCTGTTAATGAGGCATGCCTTTGAGGTTCCTATTTAAGTTCTTAAATTTTTCATAACCATATTTCCTTTGATTTGGGTTTTCTCTGTTGTGGTGGTTTGAATGTGCTTGGCCCATAGAGTAGCATTATTTGGAAGTGTTGCCTTGTTGGAGTAGGTGTGGCTTTGTTGGAGGAAGTCTGTCACTTTGAGGGTAGGCTTTGAGACACTCCTCCAAGTTGCCTGGAAGCCAGTCTTCTCCTGTTGGTCTTTGGAATGAGATGTAGAACTCTCAGCTCTTACTGAGTCATTCCAGCCAGGATGATGCCATCCTCTCACCTTGATGATAATGAATGGAACCTCTGAATCTGGAAGTAAGCCCCAATTAAACATTGTCCTTTATAAGAGTTGTCCTAGTCATGGTGTTTGTTCACAGTAAAACCCTAACTAAGATATCTGAAGATTCTGTTCACAATTTAAGGTCTTTAATTATTTTGTTCATTCTGTTTCACTGTTTGTTTGTTTTCATAGATTTCCCTTTTTATTGGATATTTTATGTATTTATATTTCAAATGTTATACCCTTTTCCAGTTTCCCTTCCACAAACCCTGTATCCCATACTCCCCCCCTCCCTGCAACTATGAGTGTGCTCCCCACCCACCCACCCATTCCTACCTCACTGTCCTGGCATTCTCTTATACTGAGGCATTGAGCCCTCACAAGACCAATGGCCTCTCTTTCCATTGGTGCCAGATAAGACCATCCTCTGCTACATATTCAGGTGAAGCCATGCAAACACCTTTAGCTCCTTCAGTTCTTTCCCTAACTCCTCCATTGGGGTCCCTGTACTCAGTTCAATGGTTGGCTTCCAGCATCCACATCTGTATGTGTCAGACTCTGGTAGAGCCTCTCTAGAGACAGCTATATCAGGTTCCTGTAAGCAAGCACTTCTTGGCATCTGCAGTAGTGTTGGGGTTTGGTGTCTGCATATGGGATGGTTCCCCACATGGGGCAGTCTCTGGATGGCCTTTCCTTCAGGCTCTGCTCCACAGTTTGTCCCCATATTTACTTTAGATAAGAGCAATTCTGGGTCAAAAATTTGGAGATAAGTGGGTGCCCCCATTCCCCAACCAGGGCACTTGACAAACCTCTAGATGTGGTCCCTATATGTTCTCCCTTCCCTTTGTTGGGCATTTCAGCTAATCTCATCCCTGTTGGGTCCCTGGAGTCTCTTGCTTTCCTGGCATCTGAGACTTTCTGGTGGCTACCCCAGGTCCCCATGCCCCACTGCTACACACCTCTGTTCAAATTCCTGACCCTTTATATACCATCCTTCTCTCTTCCCATACCTGATCCTGCCCCCCTTTTCCCCTCCCCATCCTCTCTTCCTCCCAAGTACCTCCTACTCTCTACCTCCTGTGAGTATTTTGTTCCCCTTTCTTTCTTTTTTTTTTTTTTCTGATTGTTTGTTTTTTGAGACAGGGTTTCTCTGTGTAGCCCTGGCTGTCCTGGAACTCACTCTGTAGACCAGGCTGGCCTCGAACTCAGAAATCCACCTGTCTCTGCCTCCCAAGTGCTGGGATTAAAGGCATGCACCACCTTTCTAAGAAAGACTAAAGCCTTCACACTTTGGTCTTCCTTCTTCTTGAGCAACATATGGTCTGTGAGTTCTATCATGAGTATTCTGAGCTTTTTGCCTAATATCTACTTATCAGTAAGTACATACCATGCATGTTCTTTTGTGACTAGGATACCTCACTCAGGATGATATTTTTTAGTTCCATCTTCTTGCCTTTGAATTTCATGATGCCGTTGCTTTTAATAGCTGAGTAGTACTCCACTATGTAAATGTACCACAATGTCTGTATCTACCCCTCTGTTGAAGGGAAGACATCTGGATTCTTTCCAGCTTCTGGCTACTACACATAAGGCTGCTATGAACCATCTTGCAGTCCCACCCACAATGGAAGAGTGTTCCTCTTTCTCCCCATCCTCACCAGCATCTGCTGTCACCTGAGTTTTTGATCTTAGCCATTCTGACTTGTGAGGCCATGAAGGGTAGCCTGGTTCCTAGTTGAGCTAAGACTAGAAGCCTAGGTGAACCTGAAGGGATGGTAGGCACTTTGCCTGATTCTTGGGCACCAGGTCCCTGTCACTAGCCACAGTCTCCCATAGATTTGTGGCTATCAGACACATATGGACAATGCCCCAAGCCCCTCCACAGATAAAGGACATAAACTGTGGTCACATAGGCTCAAGACAGATATCCATTTTAGTGAGATACCTAAAGGCCTGAAGGGCTTAACCAATGAGATTTTCTTCCTAGACCCTCCTCCCTGCAAAAGGTATTTAATCTCAAGTCCTCCCTGAGAAGTGGGATATGATTTTACCACTTTCAACCATGACAATAAATACCTTAAAACCATGGACTGCCTATTTTCACTGAGATCTGCCATGCGGAGCCATGGAGAAGGCCTTCACCTATACAGCTGCTTTCTAATCTCCCATAGAATGCCTCTCTGTGCTCCCAGCCATGGCAAAACCCAAGCCCAACCTCAAGCTAAGGACTCTCCCTGTGGGACCAACTGACCCTCTCCCCCTTTTTCCCTGGCCCCAGGCTAATTCCAACTTGTGGGTCACCACTCTATTCTCAGCTCTTTCAAGGCTCCAAGTGGCACCTGGGTGTACAAGAGCCTAAGAAACAGATAGCCCTGGACTTGTCAAAGCCCTGGAGACCCCTGAACCAGCTCTGGCTGTCCTGTGTCCAAGATTGTATTTCCCCACCCCTATATCAGTATCCTGAGGCTGACCTATGGCCCTACACCTGCCCTCTGACAGCATGGGGTAAGGGAAGTCGACTTCCAGTGTCATATCTCCTGGAGAGGCTGAGCTCTGTAATGCTGAACACCATAACCTTACAGAATCTCAGGGTTGTTTTGATTTGCATTTCCCTAATGAATAAGGATGTTGAACATTTCTTTAAGTGCTTCTTGGCCATTCAATATTCCACAATTGAGAATTCTTTGTTTAGTTCTGTACTCTATTTTTTAGTAGGGGTATTTGGTTCTCTCGAGTCTAATTTCTTGAGCTCCTGTGTATATTGGATATTAGCCCTCTATCAGATGTAGGATTAATAAATATCTTTCCCAATCTGTTGGTTGTTATTTTGTTCTATTGACAGGGTCATTTGCCTTACAGAAGCTTTGCAATTTTTTTTAAATCTTTATTTTTTTTATTTATATGCGTACACTGTAGTTGTCTTCAAACACATGCCAGAAGAGTGTATCAGATCACATTACAGATGGTTGTGAGCCACCATGTGGTTGCTAGGAATTGAACTTAGGACCTCTGGAACAGCAGTCAGTCTTCTTAACCACCGAGCCATCTTTGTAATTTTATGAGGTCCCATTTGTTGATTGTTGGTCTTAGAGTGTAAGTAATTGATGTTCTGTTCAGGAAATTTTCCCCTGTGCCTATATGTTCAAGCTCTTCCCCACTTTCTCTTCTATTAGATTCAGTGTGTCTGGTTTTATGTGGAGGTCCTTGATCCACTTTGACTTGAGCTTTATACAAGGGGGTAAAGAATGGATCAATTTGGTATGTACTCTCTGATAAGTGGATATTAGCCCAGAAGATCAGAATACCCAAAATTCAATCCACAAACCACAAGAAACTCAAGAAGAAGGAAGACCAAAGGGTAGATACTTCGATACTTCTTATAAGGGGCAACAAAATACCCATAGAAGGAGTTGCAGAGACAAACTATAGAGCAGAGACTGAAAAAAGGACAATCCAGAGACTGCTCCACCTGGGAATCTCTCCCCATGTTCAATGATCAAATCTAGACACTATTGTGGATGCCAGCAAGTGCTGGCTGACAGGAGCCTGATGTAGATGTCTCCTGAGAGGCTCTGACAGTGCCTGATTAATACAGAAATAAAGGCTCATACCCATCCATTGTACTGAGCACAGGGTCCCCAGTGAAGGAGCTAGAGAAAGGGCCCAAGGAGCTGAAGGGGTTGCAGTGCCTTAGGACGCACAATATGACCTAACTAGTACCCTCAGAGCTCCCAGGGACTAATCCACCAACCAAGGAGTACACATGGTGGGACTAATGGCTCCAGCAGCAAATGTATATCAGAGAATGGCCTAGTTGGTCATCAATGGGAAGAGAGGCCCTTGGTCTTGTGAAGGTTCTATGCCCCAGTGTAGGGGAATGCCAGGGCCAGGAAGCAGGAGAGGGTAGGTTGGTGAGCAGGGGGAAAGGGGAGGGAACAGGGATTTTTTATGTTGTTTTATTTTATTTTTATTTTTTCGGAGGGGAAACTGGGACAGGTGATATCATTTGACATGTAAATAAAGAAATTATCTAAAAACAAACAAGTAAAAATGGTTCAGTTTGCCTTTTTCGAAATGCAGACTGCCAGTTGTACCAGCACCATTTGTTGAAAATGCTGTCTTTTTCCCACTAAATGGTTTTAGCTCAAGAGATTTATTAATTTCCTCTTTTAAAACTCCACTATATTCATAAACACTATAAAGGCTCCTTGAGCTTCAGCCATGTTGAATTTCTCAGGGCCTACTGTAGGGTGGTATGGAGTTAGTGCTGTACATATATATATATATATATATATATATATATACATACATATATATATATATGTTTATATATATATGTATATAGATATAGATATATATACATATGTATGTATATTTATATACATATGTATAATTATATACATATATATGTATGTATATATACATATATATACTAAGTATATGTGTGTGTGTGTGTGTGTGTGTGTGTGTGTGTGTGTGTGTGTGTAGAAAGCATCACTTAGCCTTTCACAGGACCTCTTTTTTCTTGTTGGTTTACACTAAATTGAATGAAACCTTTCTTCTGTCTCTCTCCTATCTCTCTATATTCCCTAAGTAGAGACTCCTCACTCCTGCTAATATAGATGAATCTGATAGGCATTGATTGCATACACTAAGAGTGCTTTGTGTAGCTATATCACTGTTGATATTACAGGGTACGCTAACAGTTCTTCAGGATACAATATGTTGTCCAGAGAAGGGAGTGCTTATATCATGGGGATCCTGCTAATGTTCTTGCTGTGTTGACCAGAACTTGTTGACCAGAACTACTTCCAAGTAGCTCTCCAGGGACACAATCATAGAGCCTCTCCTATTTCCAAAGCCAGAAATTACTCTAGGCTTCATTGGAAACACCTTAGCTCTTCCAACTGAGCCTTTAATTTCCAAACCATGTCCAGAGATTTTATTTCTTCCTCAAAATTACCCTACTCGTCAACACAAGCAATTAAATAGTGCTGAGAATTCACTCCAGGATGAAGGCAGAGAAGGCAAGATCACCTGCCTTATCATGTACAGGTATCTGAAAGCACATATATGAAGAGCATGCAGACATGGTTGCAATGTGGGATGTAAGTTTGAGGGTATAGTCATAGAAGTCATTGCTTAGCCTTTTAAAGTGGCCCCAATATACCCTAGTAGATAGGTAAGCAGCTATTAATGTGCTGGCAAATATCTGATGAACTGTTGCCAGAGAAAAATGAAGGAGTGGAGGTAAAAAAAAAAAAAAAAAAAAAAAAAAAAAACGAAAAGGAGTGAAGGGAAAGAACTCAGGCTGAGTGTGGTACTCTCTCTTCTGCATCAAATACCCCAAAGCATGATTGGATATAGGCCTATGTGAGTTACATATATACTAAGATGAAGAAAGATACATACATACTAAATATAAATATATAGATATATATACATAAACACACACAAACACACATATATAGTGTATATATATATGCACACACACACATATATATATACTCTATATATGTGTGTTTGTGTGTGTTTATGTATATATATACCTATATATGTATATATG
>NW_022196905.1:17884249-17897982 GCF_008632895.1 Mastomys coucha
TATATATATATATATATATATATATATTTATGTGTGTGTATGTGTGTGTGTGTGTGTGTGTAGGCGTCTGTTTAGAATGATTATAAATCAAGTTGCTAGTATCTGATCTTGTCTTTGCTGGATGGATGTTTTGTTCCTTGGTTTCTGTTGCCCTCTCTTAGGAGTTCCCTAAGGACTCCCTCTCTTAGGAGTTCTGTGCCCTCTCTTGTCTGTTCTTAGGAGTGTGTCCTAGCTATGTATTACCTGTTATAAAATGCTTTGGGGATTCTGCTGGGTTTGTCTATTAGGGATTTCAAGTATAATGTGCTTATATTTATTGGGAGCGGATATTTAGTAATGGGGATTATCTAGAAAGATTAGAACATTGAGGGGGTCTACAGGAGGAAAAATAGGGCATTCTATCAGGACCCATTTAACCCTTAGGGTCAGAAGGTGACTAGGGGGGCCATAAATCAGTCTGATACAGAGCCAGGGATGATACCTGAGGTGCAGGAATAGATTTGAAGGGAAGGATGGAGACTTAAGTTCTGAAACTTGCCTACCTGCTTTGTTTGCCTACTTGCTACATGGCAGGCTCGAGCATGTTAGCTTATGGCCATTCCTGTAAAAGATTATTTTAATAAGATTATTGGAAGTGAGAAGACCTACCCTAGAAATGGGCTGCACTATTTCTTAGGCATGGGTCCTCGAGAACATTAAAAAATATAGAACACTAGGCCAGATTAACCACCATTTATTGCTCTCCTCTTCCTGTCTATAGATATAGTGTCACCTAATGCTATGAGCTCTTGCTGACAAATTTCCCTACCAGGAAGGTTTGCACCTCCAAATTGTAAGCCAAAATAAGCCCTTTGTTCTTTAAGTTACTTTTATTAGGGCATTGTATCACTGTAACAGTAATAATAATTATGATGCTCCATTCAGGGTGAATCCTTGTCATTTCAGTAATCCTTTCTGTAAATGCCTTCACAGACACCAATAGATATACCTCAGCAACTTAAGTAATTCTAAATCCAACCAAGTTAGTGATGAATATCAATTGTCTCAGCCTGCGCATGTATTTATTTATAAAATAAAATCATGGATAATTATTTGAAATGCCTTAGAAAACTTTTTGGAGTATTCTTGAATGAATACTATATCACTTACATTTTCCCTTTCACATATTAGTAGACAATGGCAAAGGCTGGAATTTCACCTTCATGTCAGAGGAAACACTAACAGATTAATTTCTGAGCACCTCATAAGTTGAGATGATTAATGGACTTGGATCATCTTGCCATAGTCATAGAGGAATTGGAGTAAATATAGAGAAAATAGTATGAGTCACACAGCATTTCTTATGGAAGAGAAATAAAGGGGAAATAGAAAGGACCAAGGAAGAAAGGGAGTACAGATAAGGAGAAGAAGGGGGTGCAAAGTGAATGAGTTTTATATAACACTAAGAATTCTGTGAAACACTTTCTCTGGGAAAAGGAAGGAACTTTTGTATTGAATTTTCTACTTCTAGAAGAAATGGTGTTCTTCCCAGGGAGAAACAGAAAGAAGAGTACCCAATAAACTTACTTATAACAAAACATTTGTAAAAGGTTATTTAAGTAAATGAGCAATTGTATCTGATTCTTAGGGCTTCTGAAAGTTTCCACTAACAGGGGCCACAGTTAGCTGGTGAAATGTGGCTGCATTTCATGGCCAAAGGCTGCTAAGTCAAATTAAAGGCAGTCCTTTAAAAAAATTCAATCACATAATGGCACCAACAGCCAGCAATGGAGTTAGCAGGAATCATCTCTCTATGCAGGGACCAGTTACACTCCTATGGCTGGAATAATTGTCGCTTTCCATGGAAGACCTGGCAATGGACCTTCCCTATCTGTCTAGGACACCTGGTCTTTCACTGCAATACCATTGGTACATCAGTATTACCCCTACTCCCCAAGACTCCTAGAAATAGGTTGCAAAAGATAAGAAGTAGAAAACTGATGACCTGTTTTTCTCCCCCTCAAGAATAGCATCATAGAATATTGTTTTAACATAATGACAGGAGATCTAAAACCCTTCTTCCAAGAACCACCTTTATCCAGGTGTAAGTGCAGAATATAAACATTTGGGGAGGGGGAATAAAATGGAGACTTCTGATTTTTATCTTGCCTGCCCGGCATCCTCACAACCACAACCTGATATTCTTTTTCACGCCAACATTTCCTTCATCTTAAATGCTGTTGCTGGGTGTTCTGGAAACTAAAGCTGTCACTCAGTGGTTGATCTTCATGTTAGAGCTCATGCAATTGGCCCTTGAGTCAATTCCAAGCAATAAATGATAAGGAAACAAAGGGAAGGAGGGAGTAAAAGAAAAGAAAATATCAAGAAAGTTTCAATACTTTATTTGTTAAAAATTGGATCTCTTCTTATTTCATTCATCCATTTTAAAGGGAATAAATAATTAAAAGAAAAACAGCTTTTTCAGTTGCCTCACATTCTCTGATCTGAATGGATACATTTCTGCTTTTGAGCATAGGACCATCTAGCATTTCAGAGAACATCATGTACAGTTTCTTTCAGTGATTCCTTGGGAAATCAGAGGTCCTTGACAGCACCTCACCAGAACGGCTAACAACAGAAACTTGAACAAGTCAGGACAGTTTGTTTACAACTGAAAACAGTTAAGGTGGTGTAGGTGCAGAATAAGAGAATCATCAACCAGCAACCCCAAAGTGTTATGCCCTCAGACAGGGAAGAAAAACTACCAGAAGTCAGGACCCAGAGTTTTGGCCTAGAGATGGGCAGTGACTTTCAAAGAACTTGTCAGGTCAGTGAACCCTGTTTGGCTCTCCTCCATCCTGTTAGCCTCTGAAATCAGAGTAACCAACGTATTCATTACCTTCATACTTACCAGTCACATACTTAACATTTCTTTATGGGGAAAATATTTAAAAATCAACTTGCTTAGCAATTCTGAAGCTCTGGATGCATTAGCTATGCGGTAGTGCGCTTGAACTTCCTTTCCTAGTCCTTGACCCCCCTGCCCATCATACTACTCTTCTCTGTGAACCCTCCTCATCCCATACTGCAAGCCTCTAGTAACCACTATTCTCTGTGTCTTATACTCCATTTTTTATATTTTCACATATAAATGAAAGGATATGGAGGTTTTTGCCTTGTTTGTCTTTTTATATGTGGTTTGACTACATGCTAAAAGATAAAACTCAGTGTTTCAGTTACCAAATATAGTAAAGTCAACTCAGATGGATTCATATACTAAAACATAGAACTAAATTATGAAGCCACTCAGTTAAAACAATGAACATTAGTCTGGGCACTGACTTCTTGGCTATGGCCCTGAGAAAAACAAGAAGGGCAAATACATACAAATAGGATCACAACAAACTGAGAAGTATCCAGAAAACAAAGGAAAGAATTACAAACTGAAAAGACAACCTATGCAGAAGAAGAAGAATATTTCCAAGTCACACAATTGATAAAGACCGATTGTTTTCAAAGACTGAGAGAGAGAGAATTAAAAATTATAAGAAATTACACAAAGGAACCAAATAAATATCTCTCAAAATGTAACATACAGGCTAGCAGATACATGTAAAAGTATCAAGCATGACTAAAAATCAGAGAAACTCAGATACCAGGAGCTATTAGCTCTCCCCTGCTAAAATGAGTATTATCAAAAAGGCAAAAGATAAGCATAAGTGTAAGTATAAGAAAATAGGGTGTGAAGGGACAGGAAGGCTTTTCCTCTATTGGTAGGAATGTAAATTAGTTGTAGAATTCCTCTAAAACTACAATAGGATTGCAATATGATCCAACAATCTCTTTTCTGATATTTACTCAAAGGAAAGGAAGTGAGCAAGTTCCAATGTGGTCTGAAGCATTTTTCACTGCACCTGAGGCCTATCAACAGAATGTATATACACAGTATGACACTTTGCAGCCCAAGAAGAAATCCCAGCATTTACAGTGCCATGGGTAAATCCACAGGGAAGTTTCATTTGAAATAACCCACAAGGTTGGCTCATAAGCATAAGGCAGGGACTAGAGGGTGAAGGTTTTACTTAAATACCCCGAACTCAGAGGCACATGTCCTTGTCCTTCCCACACAGCTGCACAATAGTAACACTGCAGCCTCCAAGCCTAACGTCACTTTGAAACCATGTCTACTTATTCTAGAAGTTTGAGAGGCATGTCTTCTTGTTAGCTCAGTCACTTATCTCTCACCAATAATGATTATAATTGTAAGTTTGTATGTTCCTTGAGTTTCTGTTGTTGTTATGTCACCAAATGGCACCAAGGCAAGTCCTAGCCCCCCAGCAGAGAGACAGACTGCCCTTCCTAGAGATACATAGGTCTGAATTCAGTTAGAGGCAGGAAGACTTTGATCCACAATCAGAGAGTGTGACAAGCCTTGGAGAAATGATGACTCTCAGCATTGAGGCCACCTCTGAAGACTGTTGCAGACTGTGATGAGCCAGCGCTGAAGAAGAGCAGGGTAGAGGTCAGCTATTGGTTCAGAGAAAAATACCTGAGGGTTCATCTGTATCCTGAGGAGGCAAATTAGAGAATGACCATTATTCATGATTAGGTACACACTAACACTGTTGTTAAAGCCACACTAACTTATGAACTTGTCAGATGTCCACTGTAAGCTAAAGGACATAATTTCATTCAGATTGAGATTTTTGTTGTTTTACTTTTGCTTATTTATCTTATTATACAGAGTTACATAAGGCTATTTTCATGTTGGTGTATAATATAATTTGAATGTCCATCCCTCTATGCTCTGGTACTTTCCACTTTTTCCCTCTTCCCACTCCCATTCTCCTACACAGTTTGGCTTCACCTTCATGTCATATGTACATATGTGACTTCATGAATTTATAAAGGCTGTGACCTAAAAATGAGAGAAAACATGCAATATTTTTTTGTTTTCTGAGACTGACTTAATTTATTAAATATGAATGTCATCAGTTGTACCTTTTTTCCAACAAAAACCATACATTCATTCTTTCTTCATGGCTGAAAACCATTCTATTGTATATATGTGCCACATTTTGTTTATCCAGTCCCTTGTTAATGGACACCTAGGTCTGTTCCACAACTATTGGGACATTAGTTTACTGCTGCGATAAACATCAGTGCAAAAATATCTCTGTAACGTGTTCACCTGGCATCTTTGGGACAAATGCACAAGAGTGGAATAGCTTGGCTTTATATTATATCTATTTTTAGTTATTTTCCAAACCCACATACTGAGTCTCATCAGCTACAATTTGCTTTCATTTGTTTTGAAGGTTTTTTTAATTTTTATTTTTGATGTGTGTGTGTGTGTGTGTGTGTGTGTGTGTGTGTGTGTGTGTGTGTGTGTTTTAAAAAATGTTGACACAGGCTACAAGGCAAGAATCAGATTCCATGAAGCCCAAGTTACATGTATGCAATGAATCACCTGGTTAATACGTGCTCAGATCTTAACTCTGGTTCTCTGTTCTTAACATCTGAGCTATCTCTCTCAGGTCTTGCCATTTGTTTTCTTAACAACTACCATCCTGACTGAGGTGAGATATAACCTCAATCTAGTTCTTATTTGCATTTCTTTGGTAGCTAAGTGTATTGAACATTTTCAATATGTTCATTGGCAATTTCTACTCCATCTTTTGAGAACTATCTGTTCATTTCACTAGCTCAATTTCCGATTATGTTGTTTGACTCTTTATTGAATAGTAGTATTTTATTTGTTTCTGTATTCTAAATATTAACCCACTATCAGCTATATATACTAGCTATATATAGCTAGTAAACATTTTTCTCTCAATTCATTTTATTGCTACACATACACTTTGCAATGTCATGAAATCCCATTATCAACTTTTAGTGCAACTTCCTAAGTAATTGAAGTCCTATTTGGAAAGAGTTTGCAGACACTAATAGATTCAAAGAAATTGACAATCAGCTTTGTTGTTTCAGGTCTAATATTAAGGTTTTCTACTTATTTGGAACTTAACGGAGGAAGTATGTCACTGGGATGGGCTTGATAGTTTCAGATCCACTCCAGTCAGCATTCTCTGCCCTGTGCTTGTGGATCAGATGTAAGCTCTCAGCTACTGCTCCAGTACCATGTTTGCATGCCTGCTGCCATGCTCCTCATCGTGATTGTCAAGGTCTCACGCTCTGGCACTGTAAGTGCCAATAATTACTTCCTTCTATAAGCTGCCTTGGTTATGGCATATTGCCACTGCAATAGAAAAGTAACTAAGACGTGGGTGATTATGACTAGAATAATTTTTCAAACTGAGTTTTGACATGACAACCTGGCAGTTACTGGTTCCCACTTATTCCTGAGACATCTGGTTATCAGCACTATGAAACTCTCATATTTCACTACTCCAGAATTATGGCTTGAATCTAATATGGGGTTTAGAGAAACTTTTAAAACTTCTTTGTTTTTTATGAAACAAACCAACCCCTTTTCAAATGGTGTCTCCATTCCATTCTCAGTGTTGATCCCTTCATTACCCATCACGACTCAACTCTTGTCTACACTTGCTCAGAAGAACCTCTCACTATCTTTGAGTCCTGAATTTTGACAGCCTCAGCTCCCACTAGCACAAACTTATTGTCCCAGCCTCTAGAAGGCAAACTGAAATGGTCAAAGTTTAGAAAAAACACATACCCTAGTGTCCCAAATCTTACCTGGCTTGGAGAACCAAGAATTCTGTTCAATAACAATTAGTCTAAAAGCAATGGATGAAAGGACACATGAGGTTCATTTCCTAAATTCACCTACAAAGATAAAATTGAAAATGACAATAAAGTAGGCCATACTACAAAGAGGAAAGACAAATTCCCCTATATTGGTACCAAACAAAGATAAAGATATGGCTCTATCTAAGCTGTTGGCTTAGAACAAGAGATTCAAGACAATCAGAGGCATCCTTCTGGAGCTCCCTGGTAGAAAAAGAATATTCATCTTGTTCACAGAATTCACCTGTCAGGTCACATAATGTTTCAACTGTGTTCTCTTCACAAAATAATTCCACAGCCTTAATAATTTGTTCTCTCCCTCAAGATACTGGAAATCCCTCACAGTTTCTATTGATTATACCTACTCTATCTTGAAAACTTTTCCAAAGAAAAGACATAGATATTTAACAAAGGAAGATTGAAAATAGTAAACGGATACATCTAATTTCTTTCCTTGTAAGATAATTTTATGACAAATTTTCAGAAGGAATTACTCTCAAAGTTCCAGGCCAAGTTCTCTCTGACCTTTCTTTCTACACTGATTCCCTTCTCTTCCAATTTGCTTTGGGAATATGTCACTGCTGGGGTGAGAAGAGGATGGAAAGGTGAGGGAGGGAGAGACATGCAGGGAAAGGAGCACACACTTGACACTGTTTCTCTTGTTCCCACGTCTAAAGGAAACCAATACTAGCATGTCTGTTGAGGCCTCGGAAAAATATTAATGTGACTGAACCTGAATGACTGCAGCAAAGGAGATGAAGGTACTCCTCAGTGCTCCACAAGCCCTCTGGACTAATCATAGACTTGCCTATTAAGAGCCCATTAACTCCAGAGGACAAGCCTCATCACTTGTGTTCCAACCTGGGTTTCTTAAGGAATGGGTTGCTGTTCTGTAGTGGCATCCAGCCTTAGCTTTTCCCTCTATGTACACATTTCCATTTCTCTGCTTCATATTTACTGACTTTTGCTCTTTTTTACCTTAAGTGTAGGCAACATAACATTTCCCTTTTGGTTAGAGATCCCCCATGGCCACATAGCAAGTGCTTCAATCTCTGTCTTTGCTTTATTACTGGCATTTGACTCAAGGCTTTTCTGAGACCTTTTGACATTTCTCCCTCATGTCTGCCACTTAGTATACAAGGTAACAGCCTTTTGAAAGTATTGTGTAGCGCTGAACATAGTTACTGAGTCAGCCCTTTGGTGATTATATGCTAGGGTACAATGACAGTTCCTGACAAGGAGCCAGCCTTTCCTAGGTTGGCATTTATGATCAAGTTCTGAAACCATTAAGTATGCTTATATGCTTTTAAAAGTCTATCTGTGACTTTTATGTCTGTAATAGTTCATGGTAGCTGAAAGTTCTTTTCCTACTAGCATCAAGAATAGTGTACAAGAGATAGTAGACTGGTCTCTATTTTGTGTAGGAAACGTGGCTTTGGAGGGAGAGCACAGAGCTTAGTTCTCACCCTCTTTCATGTATGCCTTTGCTGTGCATGGTCCTATTTACAGTTCCTCAGGAAGCAAGGGTAGCTTTTGTACCCCCATCCCACGAAGATAAGACAGAATCATATTGTGGGGAAAATCTTCAGAGCTCACCTAAAGCAATACTTACCAAAAAGAAAAACTTTCTGGAAATATTAAAACCAGAAACAAATAGCTTCCTCCACATTTCATCCTAGACAAGCATGGGTATCATGAGTGACAATATGGTTTAGGAGCAAGAATTCCAGAAAACACAGGCTGTAATGGTGCTTGATGCACCTGCCTTTTCTGAGTTTTGTTTTAGATGTCTACTTCTGTTACCCAGAAATAACAGAACAACCCACTATGAACCAAAAGCCTCTTCTATACAGAATTAGCCAAGACTGTTATTTGTCATATTTAAGAAAGCCAGACCTTAACTACACAGATCTATTGTGCCTTAATTATCTTGGTAAGTGGACAAATCCTGGTTTCACTTCAACTGGCTCAAGGAAGCTTGGCTGGCAACATGTTTTTTTTGTTTTGTTTTGTTTTGTTTTGTTTTTTCACTTTCCCGGAAGCCCATAAACAAACCTAGGACGATCTGTCTTCCTTGGCATAAGCTTTGCTCTGTTAGTGGTTCCCTGGAACAGACAGCAAGGTTATATGCCAAGCTTTAACAACAACCCATAGCTATGTGCCACTTGTGTTACCCAAACTGGCAAACATGTACTAAGACACTGAAGAACTTCATCATAAGGGAGGCAGACTTAGAATAGAAGAATGGTAGTACTGGCAGGGACCATGAATTCCCTTGCATTCTACTGATATAGAAAGCCTCTGAGCAAGATGAAAGAATAGAACATATATGAAATAATTAATTCTAAATTCTTCTAACTCATTCAGGCACATCTGTAGAATTCCATACATATGAAGAGTTGGACTGAGTATTCTCAGCTGTGACACAGGTGGACCTCTTCCATAGCTTTCTAATCTATTCTCTCCCACAGGTCTTCTGGTGGCTCCTGATTGCTGTCTTTTGATTTTACTAGAGTATATGTGATAACAATGCTAGACCTAGTCAGCCACCACTAGAGAAGTATACAGTACAGGCTACAGATGAAGACTTAAAACATGAGCTCTAGGAAAACACTGTAGATATCACCTGTAGTTTATGCCTGGCTCATGAATAAAAAGTGATAGTGTTAACCCACATATGAATTAGGATGATACATCCTGGGTTCTTCTACAATACCCTCCCAGGGACTAATGAAGGGACAGTGAAGAAACATGGACGTTCCAATTCAATATCTTGAAGCATTTTTTTTTTTATGATCTCCCGTTTTATTCTCAGACTCTTTACACTAAATATTTCCAGAAAGGTATAAGTTCATATCTCTGACTCTGTAAAACATGTTCCCTCACTAATCTATAAGCTCACAGAGACTGACAGTTACCTTAAAGTCATGCCTGAGATACACTATATTCACCAAGGCAAGAGATAAGCAACTTCAAAATTAGTCAGAGTGGCCACTTTAGGAGGTAAGGGAAGGAACATTGTGTGATGTACCCCTTATGCAACCCAAATGATGGGTCACATCCTAGTGGCTAAAATTTTCCTGCTAGCATCATGATTCCCTAGTCCCTATATGATCTCAGTAAAAAAGTTTCAAAAATGAATACTTGAACAAGACTATGCATTAAACAACAATGTGGATAAAAAGAAAATGTGTGTGTTTGGGTGTGTGCACATAGTGTAATGTGAAAAAAAAAAAGAAAATGTAAGTCTTACTAAAAGAAATGGGCTGAACATCAGCCCTTGCAGGGTGTGATTCTGTTTCTGTGCCATCTGCAGAGTGTGAATTAGAAGGAAGCTGTAGGAGTCATGAGCAGGGGAGAAGTAGCAAAAGCAAGTAACTCTGCTACTTGAACAGTTTATGTAATTTCTCTGTATTCAAAATCTTCTGTGCTTCTGCAGAGCTTTCTAGCACTGAGGCTGCAAAGGGGAGAGAAAGATTTCATATGCTAAGTCCCAGAAGATTCTGAAATGCACCTTCAAGTTTTCCAGGCCTTGTGAAAAAGGTATCATCTTCAATAATAACCACATTCCACCCAACAGTAACAATCTCACAGTGTCCCATTTGTCACCAGTCAGATCTTGCTCTGAATTTTGACTGAATCACTGTCTGATACAGCTGCCCAATCCCACGGGCCAGCAAGAAGACAAAAACTGCCTGGATACACATTCCAGTGCTTATTGTTTTATAACCTGGGCAAGTTGCTTAACTATGTTACATCCATTTTATTGGCAATAAAATGGAGATAATGGTCCACTCCTCATAGTGCTTTATGAGGACTAAATCAATACTCATAAAGTGGCATGTGGCAAATAGAAAACACCACATGGGAGTGTGCACTTGTTAGCAGCTGTGTAACCTAAAGCTGTGGATCCCTTGTTTCCCATAGTTGGAAAATGGGGCTTCAGCTTTGATAGATTTACCAAGATCTATTTTCTTCCCTCTGAGCACATGTTAGCATTTCAGTGGGGGCCTTAGGTGCTCTCCCATCCCAAACTGAAAGAGGTGCATTTTAAAACAACTTTAAGTCAAACCTGAACTCTTTCATGTGTACTTAGGTTCAGTTTTTCCATCTTGTAAAAATACAAGTAACTATGGATATTTCCTGTAGTAACTATATAAATAAAGAAAAAAATTCATATGGTAACAAGGTGACATGGCAGCCAGTACACTGTCCACAGTGACAAAATGTATTTCCTTTGCCACCTTCATAATACAGGGTAATTTGAATGCCTGCCCCATCACATCCTTTTGTGGACAAAGCCCACCTCTTCTCATTTTTACACACATTACATTACCTAACTTCCTGTAGTAACTGCATAGAATTGTTATAATCCCACTAAATTGCACTGTGTATTTAAATAATCTGTCTGACAGATTCTCAACTCCGGTTATGCATTAGAATTATTTTGTCCAGCTTA
Organism: Mastomys coucha; assembly: GCF_008632895.1. Taxonomy (NCBI): domain Eukaryota; kingdom Metazoa; phylum Chordata; class Mammalia; order Rodentia; family Muridae; genus Mastomys; species Mastomys coucha. The sequence goes on from NW_022196905.1 coordinate 17,895,453, forward strand.
GAAAAGCAGTATTTATGATCTTCACTCCAAAAAATGATAATAAATCAAACCTCCCAGGGGAAGTTTTCAAATGCCATATCATGTCAAAGGTCCCCCAAAACAATCTAGAGAGGAGTTCGAGTTTTTGGTTCACTTCCTTCTCATTCACTTCTGACTATCTTGTTGGTGTCCAGGTCTTGTTGACAATGAAGCTAGGTGGATAGGGTGATGTACTTCTTTTATAATCCATTCTGAATTATTAATAAGTCATTCCCAAGAATGAGCACTGAAACAGAGTCAAGTGTACAGAAATCACGTCAGATAGAGGAATGAGAAAAGAGAGCAAGAGCTGTTTTCAGTTGATATAGCTGGAAAAACAAAACAGCATCCCATGAGTTGAATTCAACTGTTATGTCTTCAGGATTTAATATCATCATCATAAAACATAGTTACGGATTCTGTTCATGAGAAAACATTATTTGTTGTGCTACATATATATATCATTACATCACATATCTCTGTGTTTTTGATTTGAGATGCTAATTGAATGACTCCCCCAATATGGAGACTTAAGTCTATATTAGTTAAATTTGACAGGTTTAAAGAAAAAAAATGAGTCACAGTTACTTGGATAGAGAAGGGGAGCAACTGAAGAATGAAGAAGGAGATGAATATGATCAAAAGACATTTCATAAAATTTTCAAATAACTAATAAAAATTTAAGTGATAATGATAAATAGTTAGACATTTGTGGTGTGTATCATTTACCTTAAGGCTTCTTGAATTAATCTTGAATCCCAGAACTCTTATAGAAAGGGTTTTACCCAGTATTCAATTTGTTGACTGCAAGCAAAGAGACCCAGGATCATTATTTTATTTTTCTTTTGCAGCAAAATTTTGCTAATTCCTTTGTTTTGTTTTAACCTCTACAGATTTAACACTATTTCTCAAAATTTCTAGAAGTATTCTTATTGTTAAAATTACTTCAAATTCTCTTTTCAGAGAAACTTGGTGGGGAGAATAATTACAGGGTACTGACATTGTTCTACAATTGCCTCACAGCAAAGTAACTAAGGTCTCTATGTCTTTTGTTCATCTGACTTAAACATAAGGAAAGAAAAATGAAGCTCTGTAGAGATGCTTGTCAAGCAATCCAGTTAGTGCTTTGTAGACTATCTACATCTCACTCCTAACTCCATGCTGTTGGTATTCATCTCCCAATTTACCAAAGTAGAAAAATAACATCCAGTTACCATGAGGTCACACAACCTCATGCAAGTAGTCTGAGGAAAGATTGAACATAATATGACTTTATAGGAGACCTGTTAGATTTTCTGTTAGAGACTTTGTCCTTTTTCAATATTTACAATGTGATTGTTAAGGATCTTAGAACCAGAGCCCAGCAAGCATTCAAATGCAAGCCCCAAATTTTAGCTGTTTCATATCATTCGTACTCATTAGTTTAATATCTAAATTTACACAAAAAAAGGAATGTACCTGGAACATTCAAAGATAACAAAATGTACCAGAAATGGATTCTGCCCATTAGGAATTTGAAAACTGTTAAAAGAAATAAAATTTATACTTAATTAAAATTAGGACATGCCAGTGTCTCTAGTCAAGAGGAGGAGCAGCTAAGACGTCATGTGACAAAGGCTATATCAACAGATAATCATCTGAGTATAGCTTTGGTGGATTCAGGTTAGGATAATAAGGTGGGGTTGGTTAAAATCAGAACACAGAGGCAAAGACACAAATACACACATGATCCAGACAGGACTCATAGAACCTGATAATATGTATGGTCTAATTCAAATGCCATATCTACTGTGGGAGTTGGGGTTCTATATTGCTAACTAGTTCATAGGAGGTGTTTTGGTAACCATAATATAATTTACAAGAATCTACCAAAGGTCAAGATTGTCAATATGAATAGATTTCTACGAGCACATGGCCTAAAGGCCAGGAAGTGTGGCAGGTATGTAGGAAAAACTCAAGGACAACATGGTAAATATCAGGAAGTGCTCTGATCATACCAACTAGCAGAAGCATGATGTTTCCATTTTCTCTCATTACTTCTGTCAGTGGAAAACTGTTGGGTCAGCTTTGTAAGCATTGAATCAGTGCTACTCAATACTCTTCATTTAAAATCATACACATAGAAACAGAGACATCTGAAGAAAATCAGTGCCTAGGCCTCATTCAAAACCTCAAAGTGCTTAAGTACATTCCCAGTATTATTCTAGTTAAGTCAGCTTTATTTGTGCATTGGGTTTGTTGATTTTCTAGTTTCCATGCTTTTTGCTGTTTGGTGTTACCCTGGTTTATGCTCAAGCAATGTAGAATTTGGAACTACTTCCAGTGTTGTGCAGCAAATACACTTTGTGGTTTATGTCAAATGAGGGGATGGAAAACTCACTTTAAGTGAAGAAACAGATTTAAGTATGCATAAAATTAACTGGAGAAATGGTTCAACAGAAAAAAAAGCACTTGCCTTGCAAAAATGGAACCTTAAATTCAAGACCCCAGAACCAATGATTTAAAACAAAAA
>NW_022196905.1:17897992-17906225 GCF_008632895.1 Mastomys coucha
AAAAAAAAAAGTGTTATATGTAAGGAATGGCTGTAGATCCTTTTTGAAAATCTGGTAGAATTCTGCTGTGAATCCATCTAGCCCTGGAATTTTTTAGTTTGAAATCTTTTCATTGTTTTAAATGTCCTCATTTGACATGACTTTTGCTAGGTTTTTGACTTCCCTAGCTTAATTTTGCTACTTTAGCTGACTTACAAGTTCATCCATATCTTTTATGGCTTTATTATGTATAGCAGAGGTTGGCCTAGTTGGTCATCAATGGGAAAAGAGGCCCTTCATCCTGTGAAGGTTCTATGCCCCAGTGTAGGGGAATGCCAAGGCCAGGAACCAGGAGAGAGTGGGGTTGTGAGCAGGGGGAGTGGGGAGAGAACAGGGTTGGGGTTGTTGGTTTGTTTTTTATTTCTTTTTTCCAGAGGGAAAACCAGGAAAGAGGATACCATTTGAAATGTAAATAAAGAAAATATCTAATAAAAAATAAATAAAAAATTATTCTCATAAAACATTCTTTGGTTTCTATTATAATCATCCCCTGTTCATTTCTAATTTTGTTAATTTGAAATGCATATGTATATATATTTTTTCATAATTTATAAAATATCTAGAGATAAGGTGTATATTCAAAATTATGGAGGGAAGAAAGGGAAGGAAAAATGATTTGATTATGTTATAATCTCAAAATTTTTTTAAAAAAGGTTTAAGAAGACTGTGTAATGATGCAAGTTTTTAATCCCAGCACTAGGAAGACAGAGACAGATTCTTCTCTAAGGTAGAGTGACCAGCCAACTTAGGCTGTTTTGTATTTGTATTTGTATTCTCAGGAGACTTTATCCACCCAAAAAAAAATGGAAGAAGGAAAAAAAGGAAGAGATTCACAAGATAATTCAATGGGTAAATGGATTTGCCAAGACTGGTGACCCAATTTCAATCCCCAGAACATACATAAATTTATAAGGAGATAATTGATCCCACAAAGCTATTCCCTGACCTCCATAATTGCACCATGACACACACACACACACACACACACACACACACACACACATACACACACACACACCATAGCATGTGTGCCCACATACATACATTTCACTCATACATACAATAAAAACAATAAAACTAATAATTTTAAGTGTATGGTTCCAGAGCATTGATACTTGAAGCTCTACTGTAGCCTACATATATGCAGATACATACCCTAACACATGCACACATCCAAACATGTGCATGCATACACTCACACATGCACATACAACACCTACATATGCACATACACACACCCACAAGCATGTATAAATAAAATCCAAACAATTTCAGAACATAACCTAAGAAATTAAGAGTGTCCCTTACTTACAAAGCAATAATTACTGGTGAAGCATCATCTTAGTCTAGTACCCAAAGCATTTTTATTTATTAGCATTATTACACACATGACAAAGTTCTACTTTGTAACCAACCAAGAATGTAGAAATTTGAATTGTTCTCATTTTCAGTTTGGTTTATACTATAGTATGTGTTGACTGATTTTTCAGTAGGAATTTGATTTTTGAAATCTGAGTTATAATGAAATCAGTAGCCAGATTAATTTGGGAAAGAATCATTTACAGACTTCTCACATTATAATCTAAGATGTCCAATGCTCAAGTATTTCCCCCAGAGAACCTTGAAAGATAAAATACCAAAGGCACACTCATTAATATAGGCACACTTGCCTATATTAGGTCAACCTCGCCTACTTGGAGAAGACCAAGAATATGAAATCCACCATTGTTGATAATCTGTGAGTACAAATTTGATTATTAAGTTTAGATCTTAACATCAGCAAAAAAAATAAAAAAAAAAAATCCTGTCAGGGTGCTGAAAAAAAAAAAAAGAATGGCTACCTAGTTTAAAGGAAAGAACTGTTTGAATCCCTGGTGAAACTACATCAAGCTTACCTTTAGAATTGATTCCAGAATATATCCAAAAATCTGAATATAGGTCATGCCAGTAATGACCACTTTAGGATCTTGACAACTTAGTTATGTGAGTAAGAAGCAAGGACTCCTAATCCAACACACTCCTCCTGCATTATGTAACAGTGCATTAAACTAAGGGAGAGAGTTGAGACCAGGAAGAAAATTGGTAAGAAGCACAGTGAACTATCATGGTAGTAATAATCCATATGTGTGTAAAATCTGCCACTAGGAAAAAGACCTATGGCCTTGTGTGGAACTAGCTACAAATGAGTCGTATGTAATTTCTGCTCCATCATGCCCATGGCAAGAGCAGGACAAGGAACAAGAAAAAGTGGCTATTTTTATTCCCAGTTCTCAGTTCAACCAGGGACCATCCTTCTCCAGACTCGGCAGATGGTGGACCAGACAGCTTTGTCTGATGACATAATTAGTTTTCAGCACCTCATTATCACCTCACAATGGAATCTAGAATAAAAGCTTAAAGTGCAGGATTTTAAAGGGCTTATTTGAATGCAGTAAAGTGAGTTCCTTAGGTTAGTTCTCTCATCAGAAATGGGTTTGTCTACCCAGGAAGCATTGGAATAGAATGGATAAGAGCAAACTGTGAATAAAGTTTCATGTCTCTCACATCAAAATATTGTCCAAACCATGATGTGCATTCCTGATGAAACACAGTAAAGCCAGACATTTTGAAATACAAAGAAAATGGGGAAAAAAGGAGACCTGAATTCTAGCTTTTGGTCTTAAGCTAATTGTATGGGTAGAGGCAAGTTGAAAGTTCTATTCCCTCATCAACGAGATGAAAAATATGGAGACACAGCAATGAACATTATACTCCCCTTCTAAGCCTAAAACTCTTTAATTTTAGTGACATTTAGATGAGGTCAACTCTGCAGCCTCTATGAGTCCTTTAGGAAAAATAAATTTTTCAGACAAAGTTATTTTGAAAATTGCTAAGCATTAAAAAGCATTATTTTTAAACAGAGCATAATTTCAGTGGCAGGGCCATCTGTTTCTACCAACAGTATGCCACCCACCCTGTGCCCAAATGCACTGGCTGAAATGGTAAGGGCCTGGGCCAGATTAACAGAAAGTTGAAGCCAATGGAAGCTAAGTGACAGCCAAGCTTAAGATCTGCAGGACAGTATCAATAAGAAGGAGTGTGAGTAGCTGGAGATTCCTAGGGCAGTGTGTTGAGCCTGTTTAAACCTGTGAGAAGCTGGCACAGATGCCCTGTTCTCTGACTTCAATAAGTAACTCTCACAGAATGTTGGACAAATGTTCCATAAAAACCATAATACAGAGTACTGTTGAACACTGGAGAAAATGAATCCAAGAATCTTTCCCTGCTGATATCAAAATGTTTTCTGATATGGAAGAAAAATCTAATAACACTTTTGAATAGCCAATGTCTCTTGTCTCACTCTATCAATACTCTGGAATGCTCTACTCCAATAAAGTGCCCACATGTTTCTATCTAAACTTCTACTACCTAATGCTAGATGAAAGTCAAAAGTCAGTTTTCCCATGCCACCAGCCACATTCACAAATGTCCAATACGTGTCTAATGAGCACTGTGCAGAATCAAGCAGATCTCATTGATCTACAGAGGTCTACATTGACCATCCTCAACTGCATGAAATTCCATTTTGCTGTGATTTATAGTATATAACACATATGCAAGCTTTTTAATTCATTGTTATAAACAAATAAGCAGGTCATTGAAAGAGATGATTCAACCTGTTATAGCTTAACAATTTCTTTCAATTTTCCTGGCAGGATGCCAAGGAGAATTTTACTAGCAAAACTCCAAGGTGAATGAACATTGAGAAATCTCAGTTTAGACTTGTTGTGGATTGTGGGCCTGTGTCTCTCTGCTGAGGCCTGGAGCTCTCTGCTGCTAAGGCCTATGGCTCCACAGCACATTAGTTAGTTAAAAGGAGGAAATGCATAATCATGAGATGTTTTATTATAGGAAAGAGAAAATAGACTAGCAAGGTAGAGAGAAATAAAAGAGAGGAAGGAGAGGAGAAAGAAGGAGAGAGACAGAGAGAGAGAGAGAGAGACAGAGACAGAGACAGAGACAGAGACAGAGAGACAGAAAGAGAGAGAGAAAGGAGAGGAAATAAGCAAGAGAGCAAGAGAGGAGAGCAAGAGAAAGAACAAAAAGCAAGAGAGAGAGGAAGAAGACAAGAGAGGGGAGGGGGCGAACCACCTCTTATATTATGTGAGGTGTGGCTATCTGTCTATAGGGTGGGCCATACCTAGCTGGGGGTAGGGTCCAGTTAGAATGCTGGGAGCTTGGGGGCATTTTCTACCTGACAGAGCACACATCTCCTGTGGGGGCAGCTGTGAGAGTTTGTGACTGAAACAGGAGCCAAGGACTCAGGAGTTATGGCTGAATACCTTCCATACCTTGCAGGCAGAGATATTGTCAACTAGCTGGGTCACCAGGATTCAGACCTATTACTCAACTGGGACCAGGTGCCCAGACCACTGCCCTACAGTGAATGGCCCTGGTGATGCCTGTATTTTTATGTTAATTCTCCTTTCCAAGGAGGGGTTGTCTGGAATGAGTTATGTACTCAGGTGACTTCCTGTGAACCTTCCTCTGAAAGAATAAAGGGACCAATCACTAGGCAAGTAGGTGGGACTTCCAGGTTGGACAGAGGATGAGAGGAAGCAGGAGAGAGTTAGGAGCTTTTTGTATGGGGATAGTGAGAGGGCAAGATATAGCTACTAGTGTCTCCTGGCTTATATGGCAAAGCTGCCAGGATTCACCACTGGAGGATTTAGATTGAATATGGCTTACAGGATCAGGATTCTAGTTGTTGTGCTTAGCGATTGAGTTACCACTGTTTCTGAACGAAGTTTGTGTGGTGTTTACCTTCACATGGTAGTTCGACTAGGTTCAAGAGAGAAAGGTATGGTGGCAGAGCATGGGTTTGCCAGATGTGCACCATAAACACCATGGGGGTTTTGAAGCATGGGGCTGGCATAGTAGCAACCTGCCAATGGGAACTCTTAGTGGGCTGAGAGGACAGATTTCGGAGCTCTGAGTCAGAGAGTTTCCGTGAGATAAGAACTAGCCAGAAAGACTGCCAAGGATAAGAGTAGTTGGGTATAGTTTGAGAACATGACATTCTTTTTTATTATTTCATGCAACATAGATTTAAGCATAATTTTAAAAGGACAGCTCATAAATTAAATGAACTTTTTATTTATAAACATTCTTTTATTTTTCTTTTATTTTTTTAATTAGATGTTTTCTTTATTTACATGTTATACAATATCTCTTTCCCAGTTTCCCCTCCAAATAAAATGAAATAAAATAACAAAAACAAAAACAAACCCCTGTTCTCTCCCCCCACCCCATGCTTACCACCCCATCCACTCCTGCTTACTGGCTCTGGCATTCCCTACACTGGAGCATAGAACCTTCACAGGGCCAAGGGCCTCTCCTCCCATTGATGACCTACTTGGCCATCCTCGGCTATACATATGCTGTTGGAACCATTAGTCCCACCATATATACTCTTTAGTTGGTGGATTAGTCCCTGAGACTTCATATTGTTGTTTGTTTTAAGGGGCTGCAAGCCCTTCAGCTCCTTGGGTCCTTTCTCTAGCGCCTTCATTGGGGACACTGTACTCAGTCCAATGGATGGCTGTGAGCCTCTACTTCTATATTAGTTGGGTACTGTCAGAGCCTCTCAGGAGATAGCTATATCAGGCTCCTGTCATCCAGCACTTGCTGGCATTAACAATAGTGTCCAGATTTGATGATGGAATATGGGAATGATTCCCAGGTAGAGCAGTCTCTGGATTATCCTTCCTTCAGTCTCTGCTCCATAGTTTGTCTCTACAACTCCTTCAATGGGTATTTTGGTCCCTCTTTTGAGAAGGAATGAAGTATCCACACTTTGGTCTTCCTTTTTCTTGAGTTTCTTGTGGTTTGTGGATTGTACTTTGTGTATACCAAACTTCTGGGCTAATATCCACTTATCAGACAATGCATACCATGTGTATTCTTTTGTGATTGGGTTACCTCACTCAGGATGATATTCTCCAGATCCATCCATTTACCTAAGAATTTCATAAATTCATTGTTTGTAATAGCTGAGTAGTACTCCATTGTGCAGATGTACCACATTTTCTGTATTCATTCCTCTGTTGAGGGACATCTGGGTTGTTTCCAGTTTCTGGTTACTATAAATAAGGCTGCTATGAACATAGTGGAGCATGTGTCCTTATTACATGTTGGAGCATCTTCTGGGTATATGTCCAGGAGTGGTATAGCTAGGTTCTCTGGTAGTACTATTGCCACGCCCACTCATCAACTCCAGTAAAGTCTGCAATATCAGGGTTAAAAGCCTGATCACAGACAAGAGGCATTATGACTTCAAAGGGAGTTTGGGCCTCCTAGGTATTCAGTCAGTCATTGGCATCTCCTAACTCAGACATGTTCCAGATTAGTCTTTCCAATCGTCAACATGCCTTCTTATTCAGGCATAAACCTACCCCAAGAAATGATTCATAAATGTTTCCAGTTTCTGGTTACTATTTATAGTAACCAGAAACTATTAGAAAAACTTCTAATACTAAAACTTTAGATTGGCTGTTGTTCCCTGGCCAGCACAACGTTCCAATATATACTAATACTAATTTATGACCAAACTGTTGTTAGCTTGGAATTTCTCACAAGGATGCTGCTTTATCAGACAGGGTGTCCTTAGACTTAGCAACAGAGGTCAGGCACCATTGTTTACTGTAAACAGAGTTAGAATTCTCAGGGCAGTCCCACAGAAGACAGAAATATTTTACATACCAGAGAGTAAGTAAGGGCTTCCCTCACTTAAGGGCATTTTCAGGAACTGCTAGATTGGAACTTCCTGGTGCTTGCCTCCAGCACACTCAGAGAATTAGCATGGGAATACCAAAATAGCCCTAGCAGGGAGGGTACCACTCCTCTTCCACTTCACACCTGGATACCTGATCTTACTGACCTTGATGTAACCATCACTTGCCTACATGACCTTACTGACCTTGATGTGACTATTACCTGGCTACATGACTTTTGTCATTCACCCTGTTTTCTGTATACTATATAAGCCTGATTTTCACTTTGTGCAAAAACTTAGATGGACTAAGACTTAGACTTAGATCCATTCATTCAGATTCGAGCTTCGAGCCACATGCAGTCCACAGCCCCCCCGGGCCTAGAGCACTTGGGCCAGGGGGGTGCAGCACCTGTCCAAAAGAGGTGGCTGCTTTAGACCCAGTATATTTCAGGTGGCCTCAGATGTACCTCAAGTGTTGAGCTGCCAGATTTTTCATCTCTCTCTTGTAATGACTGTAAAAGCCTCATGCAATTTTTAAGACATACACTCACACTCAGCACTTCCTTGTGTCGACTCTGTTTGTCACTCACCAAATTTTTTGCCCACCTGACCAAAACTCTCATCTTACAGAACAAGAGGTCCATGCAATGAACACAGTCCATGGCATACTATGTCCAATTTCTAGAGGAATCAGCGAAACTAATTTCCAGAGTGGATGTACCACATCACAATCCCACTAGCAATAAAGGAGTGTTCCTCTTTCTCCACAACCTCTCTAGCATCTGCTATCACCTAAGTTTTTTATCCTAGCCATTCTGACTGGTGTGACGTGGAATCTCAGGCTCGTTTTAATTTGCATTTCCCTGATGACTAAGGATGTTGAGCATTTCTTTAGGTGCTTCTCAGCCATTTGGTATTTGTCAGTTGAGTACTCCAATTTTTAATAGGGTTATTTGGTTCTCTGGAGTCTAACTTCTTGAGATTTTTTTATATATTGGATATTAGCCCTTATTAGATATAGGATTAGTAAAGATCTTTTCCCAATTTGTGGGTTGCTGTTTTGTTCTACTGACAGTGTCTTTTGCCTTACAGAAGCTTTGCAATTTTATGAGGTCCCATTTCTCCATTCTTGATCTTAGAGCATAAGCTATTGGTGTTCTATTCAGGAAATTTTCTCCTGTGCCCATGTGCTCAAGGCTCTTCACCACTTTCTTTTCTATTAGTTTCAGTGTATCTGGTTTTATGTGGAGGTCCTTGGTCCACTTGGACTTGAGCTTTGTACAAGGAGATAGGAATGGAACGATTTGCATTCTTCTACATGCTAACTGCCAGTTGAGCCCACATCATTTGTTGAAAATGTTGTCTTTTTTTTTTTTGCAGTCAGATCCATTTCATTTTATTATGAACAAACACAACCTCAGAGTAGAAATACTTTCAGAG
>NW_022196905.1:17907998-17916511 GCF_008632895.1 Mastomys coucha
AACCACCAACCAAGGACTGCACATGGATGTGTCTGATTGTTCTGACAGCATGTGTATAGTAGAGGATTCCAAATTCGATCATCAATGAGAGGAAAAGACCTCGGCCCTGTGAGGGTTTGGTGCCCCAGTGTAGGGGAATGCAAGGGCCAGAAAGTGGGAGAGGGTGGGGTGGCAGGCATGGGGAAGTGGGAGGCAACAGGGGTTTGTTTTTGTTGTTTTTGTTTGTTTCTTTGTTTTTTTGGAGGGGAAACTGGGAATGGAGAAATTTACATGTAAATAAAGAAAATATCTAAAATAAAAAAAAAATTAAAAAAAAGTAAAAAAATAAAAATGTTGTCTTTTTTCCACTGGATGGTTTTGCTCCTTTGTCAAAAATCAAGTGACCATAGGTGTGTGGGTTCATTTAGCATCTTCAATTCTATTCCATTGATCTATCTGCCTGATACTATACCAGTACCATGCAGTTTTTATCACAATTGCTCTGTAGTACAGCTTAAGGTCTGGGATGGTGATTCAACAAGAAGACCCTTTATTGCTGAGAATAATTTTGGCTATCCTGGGTTTTTTGTTATTCCAGATGAATTTGAAAATTGTTCTTTCTAACTGAGTTGGAATTTTGATGGGGATTGCATTGAATCTGTAGATGGCTTTCGACTAGATGGTTATTTTTACTATATTAATCCTGCCAATCTACGAGCATGGGAGATCTTTCCATCTTCTGAGGTCTTCAATTTCCTTCTTCAGAGACTTGAAGTTCTTGTCAAACACATTTATTACTTTGTTAGTTAGAGTCACACCAAAGTATTTTATATTATTTGTGACTATTGTGAAGGGTGTTATTTCCCTAATTTCTTTCTCAGCCTGTTTATCCTTTGTGTAGAGGAAGGCCACTGATTTGCTTGAGTTAATTTTATATCCAGCTACTTTGCTGAAGTTGTTTATCAGGTTTAGGAGCTCTCTGGTTGAATTTTGGGAGTTACTTAAGTATACTATCATATCATCAGCAAATAGTGATAATTTGACTTCTTCCTTTCCAATTTGTGTCCCTTTGATCACCTTTTGTTGTCTCATTGCTCTGGCTAGGACTTCTAGTACAATACTGAATAGATAGAGAGAGAGTAGAAAGCCTTGTCTAGTTCTTGATTTTAGTGGGATTGCTTCAAGTTTTTCTTCATTTAGTTTGATGTTGGCTACTGGTTTTCTGTATATTGCTTTTACTATGTTTAAATATGGGCCTTGAATTCCTGATCTTTCCAAGACTTTTATCATGAAGGGATGTTGGATTTTGTCAAATGCTTTCTCAGCATCTAAGGAGATGTTCATATGGTTTTTTTCCTTGGGTTGGTTTATATAGTGAATTACATTGATGGATTTCCAAATATTGAACCATCCCTGTATCCCTGGGATGAAGCCAACTTGATCATGATGGATGATCGTTTTGATGTGTTCTTGGATTCGGTTTGCAAGAAATTTATTGAGTATTTTTGCATCGATATTCATAAGGGAGATTGGTCTGAAGTTTTCTTTTTTTCTTAGGTCTTTGTGTGGTTTGGGTATAAGACTAATTGTGGCTTCATAGAACAAATTGTGTAGAGTACCTTCTGTTTCTATTTTGTGGAATAGTTTGAGGTGTGTTGGTATTAGGTCTTCTTTGAAAGTCTGATAAAACTCTGCACTAAACCCATCTGATCCTGGGCTTTTTTTGGTTGGGAGACTATTAATGTTTCTATTTCATGAGCAGATATGGGACTGTTTAGATCATTGATCTAATCTTAATTTAACTTTGGTACTTGGCATCTGTCTAGAAAAATTATCCACTTCATCCAGGTTTTCTAGTTTTGTTGAGTATAGGTTTTTGTAGTAGAATTTCATGACTGTTTGGATTTCCTCAGTGTCTTCCATTTCATTTCTGATCTTGTTAATTAGGATAATATCTCTGTGCCTTCTACTTAGTCTGGCTAAGGGTTTATCTATTTTGTTAATTTTCTCAAAGAACCAGCTCCTAGTTTGGTTGATTCTTTGTATAGTTCCTTTTGTTTCCATTTGGTTGATTTCAGCCCTGAGTTTGATTATTTCCTGCCTTCGACTCCTCTTGGGTGAATTTGCTCATTTTTGTTCTAGAGCTTTCAGATGTCCTGTCAAATTACTGGTGTATGCTCTCTCCAGTTCCTTTTTGGAGGCACTTAAAGCTATGAGTTTTCCTCTTAGGACTGCTTTCATTGTATCCCATATGTTTGGATATGTTGTGGCTTCATTTTTGTTAAACTCTGGAAAGCCTTTAATTTCTTCCTTTATTTCTTCTTTGACCAAGTTATCATTGAGTAGAATGTTGTTAAGCTTCCACAGGTATGTGGGCATTTTATTGTTTATGTTGTTATTGAGGAGTAGCGTTAGTCCATGGTGATCTGATAAGATACAAGGAATTATTTCAATCTTCTTGTATCTGTTGAGGCCTGATTTTTGACCAACTATATGGTCAATTTTTGAGAAGGTACCATAAAGTGCTGAGAAGAAGGTATATCCTTTTGTTTTAGGATAAAAAGTTCTATAGATATCTGTTAAATCCTTCTGTTTTATAACTTCTGTTAGTCTCTCTGTGTCTTTGTTTAGTTCCTGTTTCCGTGATCTGTCCATTGCAGAGAGTGGGGTGTAGAAATTTCCCACTATTATTGTATGTGGTGCAATGTGTGCTTTGAGTTTTAGTAAAGTTTCTTTTATGAATGTATATTCCCTTACTTTTGGAGCATAGAGGTTTGGAATTGAGAGTTCATCTTGGTAGAACATACCTTTGATGAGTAAAAAGTGGCCCTCCTTATCTTTTTTGATTACTTTAGGGTGAAATGCAGTTTTATTCAATATTTGAATGGCTACTCCAGCTTTTTTCTTGGGACCATTGGCTTGGAAAATTGTTTTCCAGCTTTTATTCTGAGGTAATGTCTGTACTTGTCAGTGAGGTAGGTTTCCTGTATGCAACAAAATCTTGGGTCCTGTTTGCATACCTTTTCTGATATTCTATGTCTTTTTATCGGGGAATTGAATCCACTGATATTAATAGATATTAAGGAAAGGTAATTGCTGCTTTCTATTATTTTCATTGTTAGAGTTGGAATTTTGTTCATGTGGCTATCTTCTTTTAGTTTTGTTGGAAGATTACTTTTTTGCTTTTTCTAGGATGGAGTTTTCTTCCTTTTGTTTAAGTTTTCCATTTATTACCCTTTTAAGATCTGGAATAGTAGAAATATACTGTGTAAATTTAGTTTTGTCATGGAATACTTTGGTTTCTACATCTATGCTGAGAGTTTTGCTGGGTATAGTAGGGTGGACTGGCATTTGTGTTCACTTAGGGTATGTATGACATCAACCCAGGATCTTCGGGCTTTCATAGTCTCTGTCGAGAAGTCTATAATTCTGATAGGTCTGCCTTTATATGTTACTTGACCTTTTTCCCTCACTGCTTTTAATATTCTTTCTTTGTTTTCTGCATTTGTTGTTTTGACTATTATGTGGCAAGAGGAATTTCTTTTCTGGTCCAGTCTATTTGAAGTTCTATAGGCTTCTTGTATGTTCATGGGCAACTCTTTCTTTAGGTTAGGGAAGTTTTCTTCTATAATTTTGTTGAAGATATTTACTGGCCCTTTAAATTGGAGGTCTTCCTTCTCTTCTATACCTATTATCCTTAGGTTTGTGTTTTCTTTGACTGTTGTGTCAATGTTTTCTATGTTATCTTCTGCCCCTGAGATTCTCTCTTCTATCTCTTGTATTCTGTTGGTGATGGTTGCATCTATGGTTCCTTACTTCTTTCCTAGGATTTCTATCTCCAGAGCTGTCTCTCTTTGTGATTTCTTAAATATTTCTACTTCCATTTTTGGGTCCTGGATGGTTTTGCTCAATTCCTTCATCTGTTTGGTTGTGCTTTCCTGTAATTCTTTAAGGGATTTTTGTGTTTCCTCTTTAAGGGCTTGAACCTGTTTACCTGTGTTCTCCTGTATTTCTTTAAGGGTAATTTATACCCTTCTTAAATTCCTCTATCACCATCGTGAGGTATGATTTTAGATCCAAATCTTAGTTTTCTGGTATTTTGGGATATCCAGGACTTGCTGTGTGGGAGTACTAGGTTCTGATGAAGCCAAGTAGTCTTGGTTTCTGCTGGTAAGTTTCTTGCATTTGCCTTTCACTGTTGATCTCTAGTGTTAGATGTTCTTGCTGTCTCTGACTGGAACTTGTTCCTCCAATAGGTCTGTAAGCCTGTGTCAGCACTTCTGGGAGATCATCTCTCCTCTGGTAAGACCCATGTGCAGAGGACTGTGGATCTGTTCTCCCTCCTGAGTCCTGGTGTCAGTACAAACCCTGGAGACAGGCTCTCCACTTGCAGGAAAGGTGCAGAGAGGGCTGTGCATCAGCAGTCTCTCCTAGGTATAGATTGAGTTAGAAAGGATCCTGTTCTTGCTACCCTGCCAATTCTGAGTCCTGTGCCGCCCCCTGCTGGACCTGCCTAAGTCCCTGGGTTGGAGCACTCCCTGGAGGCAAGTTCTCCGCTTGTGAGGGAAGAGGCAGAGAGGGTCCACATTCTTTTATTAATTATTTTATTTGTGATTTAACTAAATTAATGTGATATTATTAAAATAAAATGATTAAAATAACAAATTTACTCACATAATTTATGTATTGATCTTTGCATCTTAATTATGAATTAACTTACAATCTTATCACTTTATCATATTAAAAAACTGACACACTTCAGTGTCAGTTTAAAAAATTTGATTTGAATCTTAAACCTTTCCCAGGCTAATACAGTAGAATGTTGTCTTGGATCAGATGGCATCTGGGAGCTACAAGTAAGTTACCCTTGTAATGATGAAGTTAAATTGTTTATTCTCTGTGGGTGGTATAATGCAAGGTAGGAGTGAGCCAGAGACCTCCTCCTTTACATTAACACAGGTAATATCCAGTACCTCTATTTCAAAAGACAACCTAAAAAGGCATAAGAAGTTTATATGTTTTAGTTATACTGTGAATTGAGTCCCTCAGTGTGATTTCAAAGAACAAGAAAAAACTCCCTGCATTTATGCTTTGCTGAAGCATGGACAGACATGTGAAACAGGACTAAACCTGGTGAGTCCCACAACAGGGAGCAAGTGGCCTCTCCACTCTGCGACTTCTTCTTGGGTTTGTGCAGGACTTTGTAGAATACGATTCTTGTTTACTTTATGGCCCACTCTCACACAGAAAGCTGGGGGAAGTAAGTGTCATGCTTTAGGTTTCTTGTTATTTCTGTAGAAAAGAGGCTTTACTGTTTATGGCCTGATTGAGGAGCAAGAATTCAAGCTTCTATGGCTTGTATGGGCAAAGGTGGGTTGAAAGGAAAGTCAAAGGAAAATATTGCATCTGATACTTTTACTTCCTGGTATCACTTTCAGAGCTAAACAATACATAAATATGTCTTTTGTGTAAAATGGTTTCAACTTACAGTGTGTTCATGGGGATGTGTTCATAGAAGTCAGAGAACAGTTGCATTCACATGTAAGTATACATGAACACAAACACCCAGATACACATATATAAACACACATGAACACATACACAGAAACATACACTCAGAAAAGTCTTGAAATTATGCTAAAACATCTTAGATGAAAAATATTAGTTATCACTGGTCTCGTTTTCACTTTTCTAATATTTAGTTTTTTCTTTATTTAAACTATTTATTTACTTAAGCAATTTTTTTAAAACTTTAAAAACTTTGACAGCTCATGGCTACCAGAAAACCAATTCTCTCTCTCTCTCTCTCTCTCTCTCTCTCTCTCTCTCTCTCTCTCTCTCTCTCTCTCTCTCTCTCTCTCTCTCTCTCTCTCTCTCTCTCTCTCTCTCTCTCTCTCTCTCCCTCCCTCCCTCCCTCCCTCCCTCTCTCTTTCCCTTTCCCCCTCTCTCTCTCCCTCTCCCCACTCTCTCTTTCTCTCATTCTTGTTTATATCTCTCTTGCTCTCACTTTCTCTCATTCTCTCCCACTCCCTCTCTATCTCCCCCCCCACACTTAGACACAACACCTCACTCTTGCCCCTAGTGCTGTAGCAGGATACTGGTAAATGCCTTCCCTCCCTACTGCCTGCATCTCCTGTGAATTCCATGGACTATCTCCTCTTTACCTTCCTCCCCACTGATACATTTCTGTATCATAGCCCCCAACTCTAGCAGGCACCCCCATCTATACCACAAGCCGTGCCTACTAGGAAAGCAGATAGGGTGCCGACAGACCTTTTGCTCCTTCTTGTTCCCTCAGACTTAATGCCCCACTCTTATCCCTAGTTATTCAACAGAACTCCAGGTTCATCTTTCCTTCATCCATGCCCACATCTCCTGCAGTTCCTATAAAGCATCCCCTTCTAACCTGCCTCTCTCAATTTGTAGTCTTTTTCCAGAACCCAACTCTGTCAAGTACCCCCTGCTAACCCAAGGGCCACTCCTTCCAGGATCACAAGTAGACTGCAGACAGACTCACACCTCTCCTACTATTCTTGAGATCCATATACTCCCTACTCTTATTCCCAGCTCTGTAGTAGGAAATCTTTTGTGGTATCCCTTTCATATCTGACCCTATCCCCAAAGGATCACAATGTTGCTCTCTTCCAACCGTTCTGCTTCCAAGTCATCCTAGAACCTTAACCTCCAACACCAGTAGGCATTTCCTCTTAATATGCCACCTGGGCAGGCCAGGAAAACAGGCAACACAAAGCCATCAAACTCTCCAAAAATCAAGAGAAGAAACAGAAACCAAGGACAGAATACCCACCCAGAAAATCATAGAAAAAATTATCCTAACCTAAAAAAATGAGATGCCTACAGAGGTACAAGAAGCATACAGAACACCAAAATCAATTAAAACAGAAAAGAAAGACCCTTACCACATAATAATCAAAATACAAAACTTACAGAACAAAGGAAGAAGATTTAAAACTCCAAAGAGAAGTGATACACCAAATGGATATAATAGACATTTAAAGAACATTTCACCCAAACATAAAAGAATATACCTTCTTCTCAGCACCTCATGGAATTATTCCCAATATTTACCATACTTGCACACAAACCAACTCTCAACAGAAAATTGAAATAACTCCCTGAAATCTATCAGATCACCACGGGTTAAAGGTGTATATCACCAACAGAAATAAGAGAAAGGTTACAAATTCATAGTAACTGAAAATGTTTCTATATACTAAAAAATGGGTCAAGACAGAAATAAGGAAGAAATTAAAACTTCTGAGAATTCAATGAAAATGAGTATTCAGCATATCCAAATTTATGGAACACAATGAAGACTTACTAAAAGAAAAGTTCATAGCATTAAGTGACTATATTTTAAAAAGGGGAGATATTTCATCTTAGCAACTTAATAGCACACCTCAAAATTCTAATACAAAAAGTAATCAGCACACCCAAAAGGATTAGATGGCAAGGAATAATCAAAGTGAGTGCCGAAATCAATAAAATAGAAACAAATAGAACAATACAAAGAATCAATGAAACAAAGAGTTACTTTTTCAAGAAAATCAATAAGGTAAGACAAATCTATATCTTAAGACTGAATGAGAGAGAGACAATATACAATTTAACAAAACAGAAATGAAAATGAGGGCATAACAACAAACACCTAGGAAATTTAGAAAATCTTAAGAACATACCTTAAAAACTGAACTCCACCAAATAGAAAAGTCTAAATGAAAGGGATTATTTTCTCATTAGGTACAACTTACCAAAGTTAAATAATCACGATCAGGTAAATATACCTATAAAGCCTACTATAATAGAAGTAGTCATTAAACATCTCTCAAGCAAAAAGTCCTGGAGCCAGTAGGTTTTAAAGCAGAATTCTACCAAATTTTCAAAGAGTTCATGCTAATAGTCTTCAGTCTATTCCACAAAAATGAACAGAAGGTACATTGACCAATTCATTTTATGAAGCCACACTTACCCTGTTACTGAAAATACATAAAGACTAAAAAAAATAAATAATACAATTACAGACCAATTTCTCTTATGAGAATAGAAGTTAAAATACTTGCAAACGGAATACAAGAACACATTTTTTAAAAGATCAACCTGGATTAGAGATACAACTGATATACCTAAACATAATAATAAAAGTAATTTCCAGCCACCCCATAGCTAACATCAAATTAAACTGAAAGAACCTCAAAATAATTCCACTAAAATCAGGGATGGGACAAGATTGTTAACTCTCTCCACACCTACTCAATATAGTACTTCCAGTTTCAGATAGAACAATAAGACAACTGAAGAAGATAAAAGGTATACAACTTAGAAATGAAGTCAAAATATTGTTATTTGAACATAATATGATAATATACATGATTGACCCTAAAATTTCCACCAGGGAAGTCCTACAGATGATATTTTCAACAAAGTAACTGTTACAAGATTCACTAAACAGAAGAAGAAGGAGAAGAAGAAGAAGAAGAAGAAGAAGAAGAAGAAGAAGAAGAAGAAGAAGAAGA
>NW_022196905.1:17916548-17945720 GCF_008632895.1 Mastomys coucha
CCATGCCTGCCACCCCGCCCTCTCCCACTTTCTGGCCCTGGCATTCCCCTACACTGGGGCATAGAACAGAAGAAGGTCTCTTATATACAAATAACGAACAGAAATAAATCATGAAAACAACACCTTTTCCAATAGCCTCAAATAATATAAAATACCTTAGATAATTCTAACCAAACAAGTGAAATATTTATATGATAAAACTTCAAGTATAAGAGATGATATCTCCTCTGTTCATGCATCAGTAGGATTAACATCCTAACAAAAGCAATGTACAGATTCAAAATAATCCCCAACAAAATTCCAAGACAGTTCTTTGCAGACCTTGAAAGGACAATTCTCAACTTCATATAGTGAAACAAAACACCCAGGATGGCTAACACAATCTTATACAATAAAAGAACTGCTGAAGGCATCACCATCCCTGATTTCACATGTTAGTACAGAAAGTTAGTAATAAAAACTTCATGGTATTGGCATAAAAACAGACACGTTGATCAACAAACTCAAGTTGAAGACACAGGCATAAATCAAAACACATATGAACACCTGATTTTTAATAATGAAATCAGAAATACACAATGGAAAAATGATAGCATTTCTAACAAACTAGATGCCTCCCTGTAGAATAATGCAAATAGATATATATTTTCACCTTGAACATAACTCAAGTCCAAGTGGATCAAATACCTCAATCTAAAACTAAACACACTAAACATGGTAGTAAAGAAATGGGGGAATATCATTGAATGTGTTCACATAGAAGATGACTTCCTGAACAAAACATAAGTAGAATAGGCAGTAAGATCAAGAATTAATAAGTGTGACCTCATGAAACTGAAAGTTTATGTAAGACAACAGACACTATCAATTGCATACACTGGCAAACATTTTTACCAACTGCACATCCAACAGAGGATTAATATCTAAAACATAGAAAGAACTCAAGAAACTAGATAATGAAAAACCAGATAATTCAACTTTAAAATAGGATACAGACCTAAACACAGATGCAACAGACAAAACTCCAATGGCTGAGAAAAACTTACAGATATTTTCAACATCTTTATCCATTCAGGAATTGCAAATTGAAACTACTTTGAGTTTACACATTACAAGTCTCAGACTGGTGAGAATATAGAACAAGGGGAACACTCCTTCATTGCTGAAATGCAAACTTATACAGCCACTATAGAAGTCAATAATGGTTCCTCAGAAAGTTCAGAATTAATCTATCTCAAGAGCCAACTATACCACTCTTGAGCACATGCTCAAATGGTGCTTCATTCTACCATTAAGGGCACTTACTCAACTATGTTCCTTATAGATTTATTCATAATAGCCAGAAACTGCAAACAACCTAGATGTCCCTCAACCAAAAATGTATAAAGAAAATGTGACACATTTACACAATGGAGTATTACTAATTGCTTTTTAAAAAAATCACATCCTGAACTTTCGAATTATCTGTATGAAATAATAAAAAAAAAAAAAAAATCATCCTGAGTGAAAAAACTCAGACCCAAAAAGGCAAATACGGTCTATATGTACTTATAAGTGGGTATTAGCCATGAAGTAGCTGATAACTAAAGTACAATCTGTATACTCAGACAATTATGTAAAGAGGAAGTGTCTAAGAGAGATACATGGATCTCCCAGGGAAGGGGAAATAGATTAGATTTTATGGGTGGACTGAAGACAGGTTGGCAAATGAGCAGGGTGGAGATAAAGTGGGGGTGGGATGGACAGAGATAGTGTGGGGAGAGATGGCTGGATTTAGAGGATATTGGGGAATAGTGCAGAAACCTAGTGCAATGAAAACTTACTGGAATCTATGAAGGTGATCCTAATGAGAACTCCTAGTGATTTTGGATATGGAGTCCCAATTGGCAATCTCTGGCAGTCAGGCAAAACCTCCAGTGATGGGATTGGTTTTCATTCAATTGAGTTGTTATCCAGAAAGGTCCCATAGAAATCCCCAAACAACCCAAGCTAATTCTAAGACAAAGGTTTGTTCTCTACAAATGGACAGCAGGACCCACTGCTATGGACAACATCCACACAATTCATTTAGTATGAGAAGTAAAGTTGGTGACTATATGGAGCCTTCAGTCCTATCTTTTAGTCTCTTTTGTATGGGAAGGTACTCTGTGAGCTACTTTTAAAAAGAAAAGAAAAGAATAAACAAAAACATGGACACAAACACACCTACAAAACCTTTGACCTACAACCTGTCCTGCCTACAAAATATGCTAGGGTGGTAGTGGGAAAGAACTTGTGGAAGTAACCAACAAATCTCTGATTTGATTTAAGGTACACTCCAGAAGGAAACAATACCAGACACTGCTTAAGTAACTATGAAGAACCAGAAATTAAATAGCCCAGAGACCAAGGGTAAAACTATACATAAGTATTCTAAAAATTAATAAAATAATTCCAAATGATATTCTGTTATATATTCAGTGCCTTATTCAGTTATCAGAGACCTTCATCCAGCAGCAGATAAGAAGAGATACAGTGACCCACAACAATACATTATTTAGATAAAGAATATAATTGAGAGTCCCATCAAATCCTTCCATTTGAGCTCAGGGAATCTTGTGAAAGAGGAGGCAAAAATATTGTTATGTGGTAGAGGGAATAGAGGACACCAGAAGAACATGGCCCTCTGGATCAACTAATGAAGGCACATATGAGCTCAGAGAGAAGAGGCAGCAAGCACAGGGCCTACATGGGTCTACATGGGTCTACATCAGGTCCTATGCATATGCATTACAGATGTTATCTTAGTATTTTCATAGGATTTCTGACTATGAGAATGGGTAGGTCTCTGACTTTTGCTACTCTTATTTCTTTTGGATTGCCATGTCCAACTTCAATATGATAGCTCTTGTTTCATCTTATTATATTTTGTTATATTCGGTTATTATCTCTTAGAAGCCTATTCTTTTCCAGTGAGAGACAAAAAGTGAATTGATCCAGAGGGGAGGAAGGTGGGAAGAAAATGGGAGAAGTCAGGATATATTATTTGAGCAACGAATCTACTCTCAATATAAGAAAAAAAAAAAGGAAAATGATGATGTTGGGGAAAGATTCTCATACATGCATATAATTCAGTAATGCAAAGTTTCTCAACATGTGGGTCATGATTCCTTGAGGGGTTTAAGGATCTTTTACAAAGGTCTCTTAATACCATCAGGAAAGAGACATTTACATTATTATTCACAACAGTGGCATAATTACAGTTATAAATTAGCAGCAAAACAACTTTAATGTTGGGGTCACCACAACAGGAGGAACTGTGTAAAGGTGTTGCAGCATTGGAAAGGTTGAAAACCCCTAATATAATGTGTTTTGGTCAAACTGACACCCATTCTCTCCCCTCCAATTCTTTTACTATCCCCACCACCACTTTCCCCTCCCAAGTTCATGTGCTCTCTTATTTTTTAAACCCATGATGTTTACTTAATGTTACATGTTGTGAGGTGGGAGATGGGTAGAAGCATCTACTGGAACATCGATAGTCTTCCAGAGACTCCATCTCTGAACAAAACGTATTCTCTCTCCCTCTGTAGCTATCAGTTTCCAAAAGTTCCTTAGATAAAAGTGGGAGACCTGCTTGTTCATGATGAGATTTTGGCTGGCATGTTACTGTGCTGGTTTTAGACATGCATTCAAGGCCATACATGTGTATAACATTCCTGTCATGTGGACTATAGTGGGGTTTTGTCAACTCATAATAAATCTACACAAATCTGGGAAGAAGACATCTAAATTGATTAACTGCATACATCAGATTAGTCTAAAGGCCTGTCTGAGAGCCATTTTCTTGATTTCTAATTAATGATTATTATGGTTAGTGCCATTTCTGGACAGGTGTTCAGTATTGGTATAAAAAAGCTACCTAAGCAAGCCAGGGGAAATAGCCAGCAGGCAACATTCCTCCAGAGACTCTGCTTCTGTTTCTGTTTCCAGGTTTCTGCTGGAATTCCTGCCCTGACTGTCCTCAATGATCAATTGTGACATGGAAATATATGTAGAATAAACCATTCCTCTTCCAAGATTCTTTTGTCATGGTGCTTATCATAACAACAGAAAGAATATAAGGCCACATGGCAAATACTCTTTCCCTGCAGACAACACTATACCTGGACCTTATAATCTTTCTGCTCCTTCTTCTGCTATGATCTCTGATATTGCAATATATTGATGAAGTGTAATATTTCTGTCTCATTTAGCGTTGATCACTCCACATTTTCTTATGCTCTGCATGTTAACCAGTTACTAATGTCTCTATCTATTATGAAAAGAAGTTTTTCTGTGAATAATTATCTCAAGCTCCCATCTCCATTCACATAAAATTTCATAATTTCATTTTTCTTTACACATGAATAATAGTTCACCTTTGCATATATACAAATTTTCCTATCCATTCTTTAGTTGATGCACAACTATGGGCTGTTGCCATTATGGCTATTCTGAATAAAGCAACAAGGAACATGGATGAGAAAGTATCTCTGTAGTAGCACACAAAGTCCTTTGGGAATATTTCCAAAAGTAGTGTAGGTGGATCATAATATAGATCTCTTTCTAGTTTGTAAAGAACCTCCACAGTAATTGTCCAAATTAGTACTCCAATCAATTGAAAATAAGTATTCCCCTCTCCCTACATCATCACCAGCATCTTGTATCATTTATATTTCAACCCTATCCATTCTGATTGTGATAAGATGAAATTTCAATGTAATTTTGGTTTGTATTTCCCTGATGCCAAAGGGTGTTTAAAATTGTTTTAAATATCTCTTAGTCATTTGTATTTCTTCTTTTCAGAATCCTCTTTATTCCATGTTTCCATTTTCAGTTAGACTATTTGTTTCCTTGGTGTTTAGTGTATTTTATATTCTAAACAATAACCATCTGCTAGATTTGCATAGACAGTAAAGATTTTTCCCTATCCTGTGGGCTACGTCTTCACTTGAATCATGGTGTTTTGGCTTCAGAAACATCTTAGTTTCATGAAGACCTATACATCAATTATTGCTCTTAATGTCTGCATTTCTGGGGGCCCTATGCTTAATTATGAGTATATATGTATGTCTATGTGTGAACCTGTTTGTATGTATGCAGAGATTAGAAGATTAGAGAGCATCATACCCTCTGGAGCTGAAGAAATATGCAGCTGCAAGATACCTCACAAAAAACAACCTTGCCCTTAGCAAGAGCAGTGTGTGCTTTTTCACCACTGGGCCATCCCCGAGCCTTGTAGTCACTTTTTCCTATTTTAATCAGTTTGGGGCTTTTATTTCCTCATCCTGATGAAAACACTGGCTTTTGTTTGCCTTCACCTCCTTTCTGTTATTATGAAATTTTTATACTCTTTATATCACTATTCAAAAGGTTAATTAATTCATAAAGAAAATGGATAAACTAATGATTGCTCCCCCAGAAGCACAAAGATTACATTGTGTTGTTTCCTTTCTTTTGCCTCCTCTTCATTGAGGAACTGTATTTAGATCACAACAGTGTGCACTTCGGTAGCTTCTGTTATGTGCAGAGATTATTGAACATGTTTGTTATTTTCTGTGTCTGCGCTTTTGCAATACAAGCATACTTTTTGAAGATTCTTGAACTGAAGTTTCTCTTTGTCCTTGGACATGCAACAGGCTGACACAAAGGGCTTACTGACACATGTGTGCTTTCTCTATTGAGCTTCAATTTTTTCTCCTGATGCTAGTGTTTCTCCAATTTTCTCCTTAACAGAAGATTCCATGGTCCCCAACAAAGGGTATGTGGAAAAATAATTGTATGTTGACTGGAAGCCATAAGAGACAAGCTCCATTTTATCTGCACAATTTACCCCAGAAAAGAGTAAGGTCAGATCTGTTCTGTAAAGCACACAGGCAAATCATGGAACCAAAGTGAATGGAGTCAGACATATGGTGGTGACAGAAAACTGCAAAATACAGTCAGCTTCCCAGC
Source organism: Mastomys coucha (assembly GCF_008632895.1). Classification (NCBI taxonomy): domain Eukaryota; kingdom Metazoa; phylum Chordata; class Mammalia; order Rodentia; family Muridae; genus Mastomys; species Mastomys coucha. The sequence continues at coordinate 17,922,525 of NW_022196905.1, forward strand.
TATGAATTCAAACAGAGTAGCAGTAGGTACCTTTCTGCTCTGGGGTTGTTTCTACCCAGAAATTAAAAATATCTGAAGCATTCTGTCAGATCTTATTAAATCCTCTTGAAACTAATAGTAATTTGGTAATTATTTCATGCAAATAATATTTTAAAACTGGTAAATATTTTAATTCAAGAAAACTTGCCTCAAACTGTCCAATTTGCAATAGTACAGGAAGGCAGTTGTGAGATTCTACTATAATTAATAGCCTCATTGTTAAGTGAATTATACAATATTAAAATATCACCAAGGGAACAGCATTAGAGATAAATGTCTTCATCTGAGTTGGACAAGGGCTTCGGAGAGAACCACATTATAAAATCCTTTCATTAAAAAAAATTACATTTTCAGGGCCTAATATTGTCAGAAAGACAAATAATCTGCCTTGGTAAGAAATATAGATTTAAAGGATTGTATTTAAGTGCCCAGCACAGTGGCTATATATCATTGTCAAGCAGAAAGAAGGTGTCAAGCCTTAGAATTTACATACCTGGATCAACTATGAGTATGGTATCAGATGAGGCATCCTTAAACATTGCTAAATTTGAGATACTAGGAGCTATCTGCCTGATATATGGCCAGAGGATTCTTTCAGGTAAAGGTTTTATTTTTAAGAAGTCAAGAGATCAGAATTCAACACCATTAAGAGGTATATGGCTATATTCATATCCAAAAGGAAATTATATATACTGCACATAGAAACACAGGGTAGTAGCTATGTGTCAGAGAGTAGAAAAACTGCTAAGAAAACATAGACAAGAGCCTTGATTGTGTTTAAATGGGAAAAAATGAGTGAGGAAGAGTAACCAGACTTAGAGTAACCTTGTTGAGTAACTCCAATGGATTCTGCAACATCTTAAGCTGTCTGGAACCTAAACCTGAGTAGTTAGCAAAAGCAGATAATGCTGTGAGTGGATGAGCCCATGGTAGGAGGAGGGGCATGGACTCCAGTTTGATTAGTGTCTTTATCCATTCAGTATGCTATCATACATATACCAAAAGCTGGTAATTTAAACAACAAACATTTGTTTCTCACAAATCTAGAAACTGAGATGTTCAAGATGCTTACAGAACAGAGAGCTGATGAGAACTCACATTGTGAGGACTGTAAGTTCCCTCACTGTATGCTCAAATACTAAGGAGCAGAGAGAGTTATGCAAGTATTCTTCTTAGAGACACTAATACCATCATTGGGCTCCATCCTCACATCCAACTCACCTCCTACATGCTCCATATTTTAACACCATCTCATTGGAGATTAGACCTTCTACATATGAATCTAGTGTGGACACACACATTTGAGTTCATAACAGTTGGCATTCACTTGTAAAATATTCTCATGAGTAAGGTATCCACCAATACTAAAAAGTGACTAATTTTGGGAAAACCAGTCCTGTCTTTGTCATTGGGGCTTTGGATGACAAAGCTTCATAATACAGAAAATAAGACATTGGTAACATATTCTGAGTTAATGAAACCATGCAGTGCTGTAAATTCTTCCTTCTTTTTTCTCTTGGATATTTGTCAAGGCAACAAAAATAGAGCAACATGGATGTTTATGAAGGTCTCATCTTCAGAGAAACAAGCTTCACAGAGTGCACTGAAACCTTATACATAGTACCTGCCGGCCTCAAGTACACTCATGAGATATTATTATTATTATTATTATTATTATTATTATTATTATTATTATTATTACTTTTACTTTTTACAGTCCAACCATTATCCCCTCCTAGGCTGCCTTCCCACAGTTCCTCCTCCCATACCTCCCCATCCCATCTCCAAACAGCCATCGCTTATATTTGCTCTCCAATCCATAGTACCTGAAATCTATCTAGAGTACTTTTTGTGTGAATTCTGGAAATCTGTAAGTAGAAAGTAATCTCTCTCACCCTTTCTTCAAAAACATCCCCAAGATTCTAATAACAAAGACTGCAAAAATGGCTCAGTGTTTAAAATCTTGACTGCTGTAATAGAGTACTCAGATGAAGTTCCAGCACTCATAAGGTGGCTCACAGGCATCTTTCCCTCTAGTTCCAGAAGATCCAATGACCTCCATTCTTCTGGCCTCCAAAGTCTCACTCAGATACACACATATAAACAAATATAAATCTTTTCTAAAATTTAAAGAAATCTGATAACATAGTAAACCTTTGAGGTATCTAAATTCCCTCAACATATATGCAATCCTGAGGAGTCCCTACTATTTTAATAGAGCAAGGTTGTTCTAAAGACTTATAGGTCATGGAAGGGAGGGTGTTCCTAATCATTCCCAAAGTTGAGAAGAGCAATGGTGCAGCTCTGAGAGAGACAATGCTTCTCAAGCAGAACTGCTCAAAGACTCTAGCTGCACTTGCCTGAATATCCTAAACACAAGGATCTGGACTCTTTCAAATGCCTAGTGAAGACCTATGCTACATACATGGGCAGAGGAGGGGTTCAGTGATCCTGCTGACATCTCTCACACTTCATGTCACCGATCTTCAGAAACAGAGCTCTTCTCTGCTCTATAAAACAACTGAACTTCCTTATGAATACCCAGAAGAATCTTGTGAAGACAAGTTATGTAGAATACCTCTCGCCTTGCAGCATACACTCTCTTGTCCCTTCTTCAGCCTGAGAGAAAAATTGCAAACAAAAAACAAAAGAACTAGTTTCTCATTCTGAACCCACTGCTTCCCAAAGGCTGTGCCATAATCAGAAGGCGCCAGCACATCAAAATCATGCAAAAGCTCATTCACCTGAAGGAAAAGCAGAATGTTGTAGATCAAAGGGCATGGTGTGCTGAGGTCAGGTGATTCAGAGACTGTTTTCTGTAGTGCCAGTCTAGATATGTACTAAAAATATTTAAGGGAATACTACAGATTCTATTTATCTTGCGTGGGCTGCAGCTTGGATATTTGAAGCTTGTAGAAGAGCCTTGGGAAACTCAGGTCCTGCAAATCAAATTGGTCTACCTGTGGAGATTAATGGGGAGTACAAGCCAGAGACAGGAGTCTATGCACAGGCCATTTTCCAACACAAACCACCTAAACACCACCTGTGTGTGCTCCCTGGCAGTGACTCACAGACATCATAAAAGTGTAAGACTGTTATCCCATTCAGCACCAGGAACTGGACAGCAATAGCAAACAATGCCATTGCCCAGAACATCATTCTTTATAGCAAGCCTTGGAAAAGCAGTTGTTTGAAGGTAGAAATGGGATTCCTTGAAATTGCCAAGGCCACAAAATTGGGTGATTTTTGTGTTAATTCAGTGTACATTGGATGGTAGATGGATATAATGCTTTGACATTTGCAAATTTAAGACTGAGATGTTCTAAAACTTCAACAGTCTACCAGTGTCCTCTAGCAACTGTCTCCATTAAAATCCATTTTTACCCTTAGCATTTCTTTATCCTCATACTAACTATCTTCTAATACCCTCCCCTCATAAGCTTTTATTCTCAATTAATGAGTTCTGCACAAAATTAGATAAAGGATTCTGTCAGTGTTTTTACCAATCAGCCAAATGGCTATTAAATGTAGATTGTTGACCAGAGAGGGTTTGGGCATGTTGGCACTCAAAACAGTAGTCTCAAGATAGACCATTATGAGTCCTGGTTCTCTGCTTGGTTCTTATGCTATAGCCTTAAAGAAGAATTCCCAATCCATCAGCAGTAATCTTAAGAAAACCCAGCAAAATTATGCCTATGGGGAAAGTATTACTTCCCAAGTTCTGCAAGGCCAAAGCAGAATTGAATTTACAGTACAGTGTTTTCTAAAAAGCAGCTTCAATCTCACAGTCTTTACCAAATCCATTCATAGTATTGTTCCTTTGACCCAATGAAGAGACAATTAGAGTGTGTTAAATCCACTACATCATTAAAAAAAAGTTCAGAAATATGAGATTGTAATGGTCCAGGACTGTGGAGAAAGGCTCTAGGGAGCTTCAACCCTAGGTACCTAAGATGAGGATGGTAGGACTTGCCTACATGCCCCCTCCCAACCTGGTGCCATAAAGTTGGCTGCCCCACCATTAACCCTAGTAAGAATTATTGCTCTGACAGTGAGAAGGCTTCATTGCTTTTTGATATATTTTCCTCCCCAGACCTGAAAGCCCCTGAGTATCCAGATGAAACATCTTCCAACACCTCTCATAGCCACACAAACTTTGCCCCAGAGATCCTGGTAACCTCCACAGGGGCAAAAATACCCTTTACACTCCCCCAGTAAATGAACTAGTTCTCTGTGCTGTTCCCAGGTGTGTCTTTACCTGAGCACTCATCACCTGCATTGCACCTATCTATGCACTATTAAGCTTCTCTTGATCTAGTCCAGCTTTGTGTGCAACAGACCTGGCTACACCCAGGAGAGAAATAGCACAGGGCAGCAGAGAAACATCATTAAATCAGGTTCAATTGATTCCTTCAAAAATTTGTCACCTGCAACAAATCTAAGCTACCTGAAGATCACTCATCACATCTCACTGGCAAGATTACTACCTGAGGTTTACGTACTACACTCCCTCGATGAGTATCAAAAGCTTTAGAGGAACTCATTGCCTCTCTCCTCAAGATGTGACATCATAACCTTGAATGTTGGCCTGATTTATGTGACAAATACCAAGGCAATCAATTTATAAAGAAATGGGGTGTATTCCTACTCACAGTGTTGGAGTTTCCAGTACATAATTGACTCTTACCACTAGTTGGAACCTGTGGTGAGTTAGCACCTCATAGAAAAACAACATGGAAGACCAGATTAGGAAGCCAAGGAAAGTGGAGGGAGTTCTAGGATATCAAATATCTTTTTAAGGGCACAACCCTAATGACTCAAAACCCTCCCATCAGGCCCTAACACTCAGCAGTACTTTCCTTGGAACCAAGCCTATGAAACATAGGTTTTGGAAGGCATTTATGATCCAACCTGAAACACTTTAACAAGCCAGACTCAGAGAGTCAAAATCTCTTCCAATCAAAGAACTTAATGACTATCCCATTCAAATAGGTTGCCATGATCTGACTGCAGTCTGAATTCCTTCCATTCACTGGGATATCATACTCCTACAAACCTGCAGTGTAACTGCATTAAAGCTAAAAGCATGAGTCTCAAGTTTTGCAAGAAGATAGGCAGAGCAATGGGCTGGCCTAGAGGACCTGACGTCCTCATCTCTATTCTTCTCAAGACTTAGTATCAACCAAATTATAATAAACACAATGATACAAGTGTCAATATTTGCTCATTCATTGCTTACTTCAATGCAGATATTACTCTAATAGTTTTCAAGTATTGAATTGTAACACTAGCTTTTATTACCCTAGTGGGTAGTAAACACAATGGTTGTGGGAAAGTTAGATGGTATAGGCAGAAAAATAAATAAGAAAGGACTTCCTTTATATGAGATAAGGCATATTCAGGGACAAACACCTGGGCAAATTTCTGTGAGGCACAACGAAAATGATGAAAAGTCCTGAGCAGTGACAAACATTGGGCAAGATGATAAGAAAAAAGGAAGAACCCCAATCACAAAAGGTATGCACTCACTAATAAGTGGATATTAGTCCAGAATCTCAGAATACCCAAGATACAAACTACAAGAAACTCAAGAAGATGGAAAACCAAAGTCTGGATACTTCAGTCCTTAATAGAAAGGGGAACAAAATACCCATGGAAGGAGTTGCAGAGATAAAGTGTGGAGCAGAGACTGAAGGAAGGACAATCCAGAGACTGTCCCATCTGAGGATCTTTCCCATATACAATCACCAAACTCAACACTATTGTGGATGCCAGCAAGTGCTGGCTGACAGAAGCCTGATATAGCTGTCTCCTGAGAGGCTCTGCCAATGCCTGACTAATATAGAAGTGGAGGCTCACAGCCATCCATTGAACTGAGCACAGTGTTCCCAATGGAGGAACTAGAGAAAGGACCCAAAGAGTTGAAGGGATTTTCAGACCCATAGGAGGAACAACAGTATGAACTAACTAGTACCCCCAGAGCTCTCAGTGACTAAACCACCAACCAAAGAATACGCATGGTGGGACTCATGGCTCCAGCTGCATATATAGCAGAGGATGGCCTAGTCGGTCATCAATGGGAGGAGAGATCCTCCATCCTTTGAAGGCTCTATGCCCCAGTGTAGGAGAATGGCAGGGCCAGGAATCCAGAGAGAGTGGGTTGGTGAGCAGGGGAAGGGAATAGGAGCTTTTTTTATGAAGGGAAAACCAGGAAAAGGATAACATTTGTAATGTAAATAAAGAAAATATCTAATAAACAAAAGAGGGAGAACCCAAGAGTCTTATATAATGCCAAACCCAGAGCACCCATACTGTGGATTCCCAACTCTGGGTTTCTCCTGCCATACACATGGGGTAAGTCATTTTGTTCAGTTAGACCATTTTTTCAAGACTAGAGAGACATGGCTCAGTGGTTAAGAACACTGGCTGCTCTTTCAGAGAACTCAAGTTTGATTCCTCAGCACCCACACAATATCCCACAAGCATTTGTAACTCCAGTTTCGAGAGCTGTGATATACATGGGTAAACTGGCATACATGAAGGCCAACACCTAAAATAAAATTTAAATTTAAAATTTAAATACGATTCCAAATGTTGTTTTACTCTATCTCTTAGTCTTCTTTTGTTCTTGTATTTAGGTCTTTCCTAGACCTCTTTCCCTCTGCTATGTCATAAACTCAGCTAACATTGAATCACCCACTACATTGGGAATTAGATAAGAGATCATCTGCTAAAAAATAAAGCCATGGGCTGCGTTCTTTGGGAGAGGGAATGATAGGATAACCTCTATTTGAGAGGAAGAATATGATCCTGTATCCTCCAGGGCAATCCTGAAGCAGTCTAACAGTATGCATTTGGGCTTCACATTATCCCTAAACTAATACTATCCTTACTAAATACAAGTTTAAATGTCAGTCATCATGTGAGAATGAAGTGTTTCAAAGCAAAAGCTCAGAGAAAAAGGAAATGTTCAAAGAAAGTGTGAGACATCTCTTATAGCTCTAGCCCTGAGTGAGGCTCACACTCCTATGGGTGGCCTTGGACTTTGTAACCATCATAGCATTGAGTTTATACCTGTTCTATGCTGCACAAACAGAGTCAAAAACAGAAGCTCAACTGGTTCTGTTCTTTTTGGGGTCTTTTGGTTTTCTTTTTCTGCCCATCTTCAAATACTTCTTCTGCCTGAAGCTCTCTCCAGGACACTTTCCCTCTTTTTAGATACCCTCACTGGGTGATCTCATTGCTTCCCTGGATTCATCTAGCTCTAATTTGTATGGTAATATATTCTAAATAAATACACAACTCCAGACTTATGCCCTGGACTCTCTAACTGAAAGCATGGTATCTTCATGGCCACCTCCATTCTCATGTTCTATACCAAAGGACTGGTCCTCCTCATCAAATTCCATCATATGGGCATTTACCTAACTAAAGATGCAAGCCTAGCATTTTTGTTCTTTACCCCTCCTCAATCTCCCACACAAAATCAATTATCAAAATTCTTGGAGTATTTTATGTCCTTGATCTTCCTAAACTGTACTAGTTTGGTCTTTCATAATTTTTCCCTTTGACTCCAACAACATACTCAAAACTCTTTCTTCTTTTCTAAAGTTCAGCCCAAATGATGTTCTTACTAAATTACAAATCTACTCTTAAGCTCTGTTAAAAATTCTCTGTGGATCCCTAAGACTTCACATAAGATTCAATATCCTTGGTTTACTTGCCAGGGCCAATTTTAATAATCTTGCCTTCACTGTATCTTCCTCCTGTCCTGCTATCTCCTTCAGTACTCTAACAGAAGCTCGTAGTTCATCTTGATTTCCTACTCCAAAGGTCATTTGGACATGGGCTCTGACTAAACCATCTTCATTGTTTGATTCCTCTCTCCTCACATCTTCATTGGCTTCCCCTGTAGCAAATGTAGATTAACATGATAGCCAGTAAGAAGTTGATAAAACTTGATAAAATTAAAAATATTGTGTCCTGCAAAAAACCTGTTAATTGATTGAAAAGGCAGACTACATAAAATCTTTGTCAGCTGACACAGGATTAGTATCTGTAAAACACAAAGAACTGGTAAAAGAGAAGGGAAGAAGAAAGGGCTAACAAACTGAACAGAAAATCCTCAAAAGAAAAAAATGAATACAAAGTATTTTTAAGATTGCCCACCATATTTAACCATCAGAACAATTCAAGTTAAAACTAGTTTTTCTCTTACCCCAATAAAAATTGTTAATATAAAAGAAGAGGTAACCAACACTGGCAAAGATATGGAAAAGAGGAACTCTTTCACAATATGATGATAAAAATGCAAAGTGTTCAAGCCACTGTTGGAGGGTCCTCAAAATATAGAAATTGATAAGTACCATATGAACAGGTGTACTGCTCCTGGACATATACATGAAGGACTCTATTTCCTATTAAAGAGACAAAAGGTTCTTCCATATTCATTACTGCCTTATTCTCAATAGCTAGGACATGAAAGCAGCCTGGATGCCCATCAGATGAGTAATGGATAATGAAAATGTGGTACATATATTCAAATGAATATTGTTCATCTATAAGGAAAAATGAAATTATAAAACTTTCAGGTAAAAGGACTGAACTGGAAAACATTAATACGGTTGACATAACCCATGTTAAGAAAGAGAAATGTGTATCTTCTCACTCAGGTGTGAGTTGTAGTATGAGATCTTTAGATTTGTATTTTTAACTCAGAGTACTTACAAAATCCAGGAGACTAGAAAAGAGTCCATTGGCAAGGTGTGGAACAAAAGATCTTAAGCAGAGCTGGAGTTGGGGAAGAGTAGAACTCTGGAATGATGTGTAAGCAAAATGGGAAATAATGGTGAAATAAGTTTAGGTTAGAAGAAAGATAAGATGGGAGAACAGAAGGGGTGCTTTAAAAAGCCATATAGAAACTTATTTTACAACCATAGATATTTTGAAAACATAGATAATAGATAATCGTTGGATGGTAGATAGATAGATAGATAGATAGATAGATAGATAGATAGATAGATAGATAGATAGATAGATAGATAGAAAGATAGGTTGGTGGGTGAATGGGTGGGTGGATAGATGAATGGACAGACAGGTAATAATATTAGGAATACTGAGACAAAACAAAACATTGGGTCACTGGGTCACTGCATTCATGAATTCACAGAAGCTATGTTGCTTCCACAAGACTGCACAAGATCAAGACAATAACATATGACATGGACTAAGTAGTCTCAAGAGCTTCCATACTTAGCTTAGGAACTATTGGTAGCTGATGGAGGAAGGATCCATTTTAAGAATGTGTCTACTGGTAGGATTCTACAGTGGATGGCACCATACTCATGAGTATGTGAGCACCTCAAATTGGACTCAGTGGGTTATAACTACAAGAAACTGGACATTAAGTTGAGAAGGGTATGGGTAGATCTTATCAGAATTAAGGGAGCAATGGAGTTCAATAGCCAAACGTGTGAAATTCACAAACAATTCATTTAAATATTTTATATGATTTTTAAATTTGATTATGAGCTGCAAAGACATAGATCACAGGAATAAACATTCCAAATCCTCAGCATAGTTTTTCTTGCCTCTGCTTCCCTGGCATGTATAACAGAGCAAGTACAGATGAGGGAAACACAACTTGTTCTCAATATCCTGTTCAGTACTGCCAGAAATTAATTTACATGTGATTGAGTGAGATTAATATTGGTTCATTGTCAGATTTTGTTATTATTTCTCTAAATTCTGGAAGAAAAGCATTGTGCTTTACATTGACATCTCATAGAACTCTCCTATGGACCATTTGATGCAGCATGTTCTGTATATAATATATTCTGACAATTGAATGTACTTCTGAAAACTCTTACCATATATAACTAACACTTGGCAAGAGGCCTGGAAAAAGGAGGAGGACATCACTTATTCCTATGTATTAAGTATTTCCTGGACTTAGAAACCACAATAGCATGTCCCATCCCACAATTACAGCAGCATCTGATAGAATGCTTTCACTTCTGTTTCCATTTACATCCTTTGTATTTCCTTCTAGAATTGCAAAGGAATGACTCCTGAAAATAAGCCTCCCCATGAGCTACAACAACATTATGGATCCTTGCCTTTCCTTCAATGCATGTTTAGAATCTTTGTCAAAGATCAGGTAGTTGTAGATGCATTGGTTTAAAATATGTTTTCTATTATATTCCACCAATCTCTGCCAGTGTTATTATTGTTTAAGCTGTGTAGTGTAACTTGAAAATATGTGATAATGCTCAGTATTATTCTTTTTACTTAAGATTGCTTTGGCTGTCTTGGGTCTTTTGTCTTTCTATATCAATTTTAAAATTTACTTTTCTACTTCTGTGAAGAATGCTACACTATTTTTCTTGTGATTATCATATATCTATAAATTGGTTTAGGTAGGATGATTATTTTCACAAAATTAATGTTCATAATGCTTATAACCATCAGTAGTCTTTCTAATTTTTAGTGTCTTTCAAATTTTATTTCTTAAAAGCACTGGAGTTTCATTACAGAGCTCCTTTATCTCCTAGTTTGGGTTTATTCCAAGGTATTTTTTCAGGCTATTGTGAGTAGGATTGATCTCCTGGTTTATTTCTCACCACATTTGCCATTGGCATATAAAAAGTCTACTGACTATTGTATGCTTATTTTGTATCCTGTCACTTTGTTGAAAGTGTTAATCCTGTTCTGCGAGTGGATTGGGTGATGTCTTGAAGGTCTCTTACATTAACCATCATAGCACCTGCAAATAGGGATACTTTAACTCCTGTTTACATTTGTATCCCTTTGATTTCCTCTTTTGCTGCTCTAGATAAGATTTCCAGAACTATTTTGAGTAGTAATGGAAGCTATCATCAATCTTGTCTTGCTCTAGCTTTTAATGGGATTGCAATACATCTTTCTCCATTTAGCATGATGCTGACTGTAGATTTGTCATTACAGCCTTTGTTGTATTGAGATATGTTCCCTATAACTCTATTCTGTCTAAGGCTTTTACCTTGTAAAGATGTGGGGATGGGGGAATGCACTGAGAAAAGAGGAGGATGGGAGAGTCAATCAAGTTGTAATATATATAAATTTTACATATATATTTAAGGATATTAGATTTTGTCTATTGAGATGATCATATAAGTTTTGCCTTTAAGTCAATTGTCTAATTACATTTATTGACTTACATATGTTAAGCTATTCATGAGCCACTAGAATAAAGTCATCTTTACCATAGTGGATGACCCTTTTGATAGCTGGTATATTCAGTTTGTATTATGTTGATAATTTTTCATCAATGTTCATCATCGATAGTGATCTGTAGTTCTCTCTTTTTGTTGTATCATTAGCATATAGGTATGCCTCACTCAAGATCCATTGTTGTTACTCATAACTTCATTGAAAGAACCTAGTTTGGGCTCCAGTTAGCCCAGTACTATCACAAAACTCATAGTTTCCCTCATACCACCTTCCTAATGTCAGCTGAGTTACTTGATTTCTGAAGTCAAAAAGGAAAGCATTGTATAGCTTCTTGACTATTTTCAATGTTCTACACAAGTACTTATCATCAAGAGTTGAAAGGCAGTCAGACTTTATAACTAGCTAGTTGAGAAATACAACCAAGTCTCACCCTGGCCAAGAAGGGGATGCTCCTTCCAGTGCTGCCAGGAGTGCCATGGAGTTACATGGGAGTTCTGCTTATATCTATGTTTCAGTAGCCTGTGGTAGGCAGTGGCTACAGGTTTCTGGTTTTGTTTTCCATAGTCTTTTGGCTGTGTTTTGTTTTGTTTTGTTTTGTTAGGTATATAGGAGCCACAAGCTCCTTTAGGAGGTCTACAGAGATCTCCAAAACTAAGTTTCTCTGTATAGTTATCCATGCTGAGCACTCTATTTATAAGTTCTTCATAACGTCATCATCTCCACCTCAGTTCTTCACATTTCTTTACACTGATTCAGCTGACTAAAGAGAAAGCAAGAACTTGAGCACCCTCATCCTTGGGATTGGTCCTCATATTCTTATAGTAAAATGCCCACAAGGAGCTCAGGGGTCAGATTGCTTGTTAAGTAAATAAATTATAAACCTAATGCCTCTCTGGATTGTAAGTTCAGTCAGAAAACCAATGATATTTTCAGCCCATGAGCAGACAACTAAGAATAGTTGACTCTAGAGTTATAGATGAATGTGATTCTTCCAAGGCAAAGCTAGCTAAAGGTGTTCTCTGAAAAGAATTTAGTTTGCACATTTTTTTCCTAGGAGTTCTATTTTCTCAGGAAATCAATGACACCATGTTACATTGAAAACTACATAATACCATTTGTGTAAGAGAAGAAGCAGCCTCAGACATATTAGACAGTTCTCGTCACTGTGACAAATTTCCAAGAAACTCAAGTCAAATGAAGAAAGATTTATTTTAGCCCAAGGCTTCAGAAATTCTAGTCCGCGGTGGGCTGTTATTCTTCACACCCTGTGATAACACAGTTCATCATGGTGGTGGGAGCACATGACAAAGGAAGTTACTCTGTTTGAGGTAACCAGGAAACAAGGATGGCAAGGACATTCAGGATTCCAATATCACCTTCAGTGAAATGCTCCAAAGTATCTTTGAATTATTGAACATCACCTTAAAGGATACACTCCTCCCAATTACACAACAGAACTGAAGACTATGCCTTTACAAAGGTATTTTAATAGGCATTTAAGGACCAAGTCATGGCATAGATAAAAGAATTCTGGAGAAATTAGAGTGGTCTCTCAGGAGAAGAGCTGTGAATTTCAAGGCAGCCCTCAGATATCTAGAAAAGGGGCAGAAAAGACACTTGAATTCACCCTCAACCAATGCACAAGCTTTGAGCAGGCACACACACACACACACACACACACACACACACACACACACACAATATAGTTACTCTGACATTCACATCAAAAAAATTCAGAGCATGGAACCTCCTCATCTCAGGAACATGAAAGTCAAGGAAATTTTATTGACTTAGACTTGAAATGTCTTGGTTGCCCATAGAAATTTTATATTTCCTGTTTCTCATTTGGTTGACCCACAAAGAAAAATCTAAACAAAACCCAAAATCTAAGCCCAAAGATAAAATAAGAATTCAAAGGAACAGTTGTGTTATAATGGAATGATAGATGCCCAACAAGAGTATTAGTGATTGGCTCTGAGTCACAGAGCCATGGAGAGATCCCAGAGAGTAACAGGATAGTACACCAACAGAAAATAGTTCTATGCAGCCTTAGTTGTGGTCAAAAATGACTAGATGTTAAAGGTGTTTATGTTCACAAGTCCTGTACTATGACCTTGATGAAGAATGATCCTGTGAATGCAGAAGTATAACATGTGGAATCTGCATTAGATATGCTTCAGGGAAACAGGACCAATGCAGAGTGCATGCCTACTACAGGGAAGTATATTACATTGGCTTAACCTACAGGAGTCAAGGTAATTTTGCAAGGCCTGTCTGCATCCTGCAGAAGTAGAGAACCTTCTCCAGTTCATTGTAAGAAGCAGGAAGTACCTGATACTGAAGTAGAAGAGGAGATGTTACAAATAGAAAGTTTAAACAAGGAAAGAAAGGCATAAAAATAAGGACAGAACAGAAGCAGGGTAGTCAACCATAGCTCCTGATATATGAGAAAGTCATAAGGAAATCTGATACTTTATGAGAAAATTAAAACATAAAATCTAACAACAAAAATGAAGGAAAGAGTTTGAATGCAAGTATACTGTGTGGTCTCACAAAACTGAAGGTTATTAAATAAAAGTACTAGTTCTAACTGTAGGCTCTGTTAAAAAAAACAAAACAAAACTAAATATCCAGGCAAGATAAACACACTGATACAGTAATGATAATCCTGTTACAGGGTAATCAGCCATGTTCTGATTTGATTGAATGTTCTATAGGGTTGAATTCATGTCTAGCAATGCAAACCCAGTCAAAAGCTTATGGCCCTATTGCCAAAACTACTGGTGGTGTTTTGTTAAGTAGACATAATTCTCTTCTAAATACCTATCTTTATCCACATAAATTAGTGCTGCTATTGGCTTTAGTCAGAGAAGCTTCTTTTTGCACTAGTCAGTAATGAGAGTAAATTCATAACTATTCAGAGTATTGAGAATAAATGACTGTTAAATACCTAGCTCAAGAGCATTTCAGAAGAAGGGGAAAGAAGGGTATATAAAACCCTTCTACTTATAACATGCCTGTCAGACTCTTGAGTTCATAGCTTCTGTAATTATCTAAACAAGATCTACACAGACTATGCCTGTTACAGAAGGTAGACAGACTGATAGAGCCCTATCCCTCTTTGAGGATTTATAGCTTTAATCGCTAATGAGAGAAGGAGAAACTGTTTCTTCATTGTTTACAAAATTAATGGCTGGTGGGAAATGGAGATACAGTTTCTTCATCATGTAACTGATGTGCCAAGAAGCATCTGTGAACATCCCAAAACCACCAAGGAGCCAATTCTGATGCAATTGTACTAAGGTCTCTTTATTACAAGCTAGATCTTGGGCTCCCTGACACCTTTCACACAGTAGGATGGGAAGATGGAGCCCTGAACCCAGTTTCAGGCAAGTATTTATAACGGCAAGCAAGCGAGGGAGGTTTCTAGCTTGGCACATACTTGAATGTGGGACCATTATGGCATTTAATATAATTGGCTGGTGCTGGGAGCCAAACCATAAACTTTCATCTAGAATGGTGGTTGTTAAGAAGTGGAGTTCCAGGGGTAATCTGGAGGAACAGATTTGTTGGGGAATAACCTGAAAACTGGTGCTAGACTCAGGTTTTATTGGGGAGTAACCTGTAAACTGGTGCTAGATTCTGGCTTGTTAGGGAGTAACCTGGAAACTAAGGCTAGGTGCCAGTTTGTAAGTTAACTCAAGTTCAATCTTCGGTAAAGTTCTCTAAGATAGAATCTGACCCCAAAAGATCTAGTCTCTCATAGACACTGGTAAGGTATCCATGCTTCTACAAACTGTCATATTCTTCTGTTGCAGTCATATAATACCAGGACAAAAGCAACTTAAGAAAGAAAGGGATTGTTATGGTTTATTGTTTGTGAGGGCAGATAAACTTGACAACATGTAGGGAAGGCAAGAATAGATAGCTGCCTGATGACAGTTATGCCCACACATAGATGGGAAGACAGAGGACACAAATAACAGAAAGTGAAGTAAAACTAGAAACCCTCAATGCCATGCTTAATGGTATATGTCCTCCCCAAACTATGCCTAATATTTTGCTGTGGGTTTCTGCATCTGCTTCCATAAGCTACTGGGTGAAGCATCTTAGGAGACAGTTGTGCTAGGTTCCTGTCTGCAAGCATAGAAGAGTATCAATAATAGTTTCAGGGGTTGACTGTCTCACATGGGATGGATCTCAAGTTGAGGCAGTCATTGTTTGGCTGTTCTCTCCATCTCTGCTCCATCATTATCACTTCACAAGTTGGAGGCAAAACAAATTGTAGGTTGAAGGTTTTGTGGGTAAATTGATATAGTCTTGATATGGGTTCCCTAACAAGTGGAGCAGGGATTGTCTCAGTCTGTGTTCCCTGCCATTGGACCCCTTTGCCCTACCTGGTTGACCTCAGTGAGAGATGATGTGCCTAGTCCTGCTGGGACTAGATGTCCCAGGGTGGGGTGGTACCCAAGAAAGTCTGCTCTTCCTGAGGTGAAGGGGAGGTAGCAATAGGAAGGAGATTTGTAAGGGTGAGACTGGGAAGAGAGGACAGGGTTGAGCTGTGATCAGAATGTAAGGTGAGTTTTAAAAAAAGAAAGAAAATAAATCCACTAAAAAAGTTTAGTAGATATTCTCTTAAGTCATATACCATATTTGGCAAATTAAACTTTACTATATTCATTAATTAAGACTATTTACTCAACTACCTTCTAATGTTTTATTTCAATTTATATTGATACTTTTTTTAAAAGATAAATTCTACAATTTTTAGGAGTTATGAAACCTTCTTACTCTTCCTGATTAGAAATAGAGGAGGGTTAGAACAGGGGGAGAAGGTAGCTAGGGGGAGGATCTGGGAGTAGTGGAGGTAGGAAAACAGTGGTCAAGATATAATATATGAGAGAAGAATAAAAAGAAAACCCTGGTTTCCAGTTTCCATCTGCAACTAGAGCTGACTCTGTGCCACAGCACTCCATACCCAGGTCCCACCTGGAGAGAGCTGGTCTCTCAGGAGTATTGACACACCCGCCAGCACAGGTAGAACCATCACTTCTGCTCCAAGGGACCCAGTCAGAGCCCCCAGGACACAGGAACAGAGGAGCAGCCTGGGATAGAATCCTTCCTGTTTCCATCTGCACCTGGAGCAGACCTTGTGCCACAGATGTCCATACACAGATCCCACCAAGAAAGAGCAGGTCTCCCAGGAATGCTGATATACCTGAGAGTTCAGTTCTCCATATCCAGGTCCCGCCTAGAGAGAGTTTATCTCCAAAGAGTGCTGAAACACCTGAGAGGACAGGTGAGATGACCACTTCTGCTCAAATTCCTGGCCCAAGAGGGACCCACCCAAAGCCATTAGGACACAGGAACCAAGATATGGCTGGGAGCAGAATCCTACCAGTTTCCATATGTACCCTGGAGCTGACCCTCTGTCACAGCTCTCAATTCCCAAATTCTCCCTGGAGAGAACTGTTCTCCCAAGAGTGCTAACAGGAGAGACAAGCCACAATCAGAGACAGCAAGACCAGCTAGCACCAGAGATAGCCAGATGGCAAGAAGCAAGGGAAAGAACATAAACAAAAGAAACCAAGGGTTTTTGGCATCATCAGAACCCAGTTCTCCCACCACAGGAAGCCCTGGATACCTCAAGACACTGCAAAAACAAGATTCTGATTTAAAAATCACATCTCATGATGATGATAGAGGACTTTAAGAAGGACATAAATAACTTCCTTAAAGAAATAAAAAAGAATACATGTAAAGAGATGTATTAACTGAACAAAACCATCTAGAATCTAAAAAATGGAAGTAGAAACAATAAAGAAATCACAAAGGGAGACAAACCTGGAGATAGAAAACCTAGGAAAGAGATCAGGAGTCATAGACGCAAACACAAGCAACAGAATACTAGAGATAGAAAAGAGAATCTCAGGTACAGAAGATACCATAGAAACCATTGACACAACAGTCAAAGAAAATGCAAACTGCAAAAAGAACTTAACCCAAAACATTCAGGAAATCCAGGACATAATGAAAATCTAAGGATAATAATCTAAGGATAATAGATATTGAAGACAGTGAATATTCCCAAATTAAAGGGCAGATAAATATCTTCAACACAATTATAGAAGAAAACTTCCTCAACCTAAAGAAAAAGATACCATAAACATACAAGAAACCTATAGAACTCCAAATAGATTGGACCAGAAAAGAAATTCCTCCCATCACATAATAGTCAAAACACCAAATGCACAAAATGAAGAAAGAATATTAAAAGCAGTAAGAGGAAAAGGTCAAGTAACAAATAAAGGCACACCTATTAGAATTACACCAGACTTCTCACTAGATACTATGAAAGCAAGAAGATCCTGGGCAGATGTTATACAGACCATCAGAGAACACAGATGCCAGCCCAGGCTACCATACCAAGCAAAACTCACAATTACCATAAATGGAGAAATGTGGAGCAGTGGTCTGTTTAGGCAACTTAGATCTGGTCGAGTACAGGTCTGGAACTCTGGTGACCCTTGTACTCTGGAACTTCAGTGACCTGGTGGGTGACAATTTCTGCCTGCATTGGACAGAATGTGTTTGGCCATGCCTCCTGGGTCCCTGACTCCTGCTTCAGTCACAACTCCCCACAGCCACCTGCAGGAGAGGTGTATTCTACCACGTAGACAATGCCTCAAGCTCCCAGCATTCTAGCTGGACCCTGCCCCCAGACAGGTAGCCCAGCCCCACAATATAAGGGGTGATTTGCCCCCTCCCCTCTCTCTTGCCCTCTCTTGTTCTCTTACTTTTTTCCTTTCTCTCTTGCCTTCTCTCTTCTTCCCCTCCCATCTCCTCTCCTTCTCCTTTCTCTCTCTCTCCATGTGGTCATGGCCAGCCTCTTTTCTCTTTTCTATAATAAAATATCTTATGATTATACATTGCCTCCTTTTAACTAAACATATTGTGATGACCCAGGCCCAGTATTTGTAGCTGTGAGGCTGGACTGTGACCTCTCCTGCCCCACACTAGCCCAATACAGCCACGCTGCCACTTCCTTCCCCACCCTCTTCTCCCCTCGTTCTCAGTCTCTCTGGGACATCCAGCATCACCTGTGATGTCCAGAGGCTAGAACTTAAAACGACCTTGGCTTCTGGAAAGCCAAAGGACCCCTTGCAGCTGTCTCATTATCTCTGCCCCCCATGGCCTGGGACACAGATTCCCCCCTGCAGAGCAGAGTATACAGGCAGACACCTATAACAGCACTGGCCATAGCACAGAAATTATGGCCAGGTATAGGTCATTCTACCTTCCCCATTTTGTTCCCTGTCCACCCGGTGTACAGTGCCCAGTGTGGCAGTCCCCTGCAGCAATGTGTGTTGACCAGTATTACCATGGTGGCAGGGCAAGGACCTGGCCACAAGTCAACACCATGGCAGAGAGTATGCTGTGCCCTACAGAGAAACAAAGATATTCCATGACAAAGCCAAATTTAAACCAAAATCTTTCCACAACCCCAGTCATTCAATGGATAATAAATGGAAAACTCCAACACTAAGAGAGAAACTACACCCTAGAAAAAGCAAGAAAGTAATCGTCTTTCAACAAACCCCAAAGTAGATAGCCACACAAACAAAATTCCACCTCTAACAACAAAAATAACATGAAGCAAAAATCACTATTCCTTACTATCTCTTACCATCAATGGACTCAGTTCCCCAGTAAAAAGACGTAGACTAACAGACTAGATATGTAAACAGAACCCAGCATTTTGCTGCATACAGGAAATGCACCTCAGTGACAAAGACAGACACTACCTCAGAATAAGAGGCTGGAGAAAAATTTCTAAGCAAATGGTCCCAAGAAAAAAGCTGGATTAGCCATTCTAATATCCCATACAATCGACTTTCAACCAAAAGTTATCAAAAAAAAAAAAAGATTTGCCGGGCAGTGGTGGCGCACGCCTTTAATCCCAGCACTTGGGAGGCAGAGAAGCAGGCAGATTTCTGAGTTCGAGGCCAGCCTGGTCTACAAAGTGAGCTCCAGGACAGCCAGGGCTATACAGAGAAACCCTGTCTTGAAAAATAAAAATAAAAAAAAAAATTAAAAAAAGGAAGGACACTTCATACTCATCAACCAACATGAAATCTACCAACATGAAATCTACCAACATGAACTCTTAATTCTGAATATCCATGCTCCAAATACAAGGGCAACCATATTCCCAAATGAAACTTTACTAAAGCTCAAAGTACACATTGCACTGCACACAATAATAATATGAGACTTCAACACACCACTCTCATCAGTGGATAGATCATGGAAACAAAAACTAAACAGAGGCACAGAGAAACTAATAGAAGTTATGAACCAAATAGATCTAACAGATATTTATAGGACATTTCACTCTAAAACAAAAGAATATACCTTCTTCTCAGCACCTAATGGTTTCTTCTCCAAAATTGACCATATAATCAGTCACAAAACAAGCCTCCACAGATACAAGAAAACTGAAATCCCATGCATCCTTTCAGATCACTATGGACTAAGGCTAAGAAAAACAATAGAAAGCCCACATACACATGGAAGCTGAACAATGCTCTATTCAATGATAACTTGATCGAGGAAGAAAGAAAGAAAGAAAGAAAGAAAGAAAGAAAGAAAGAAAGAAAGAAAGAAAGAAAGAAAGAAAGAAGGAAATTAAAGACTTTTTAGAATTTAATGAAAATGAAGGCAAAACATACTCAAAATTATGGGACACAATGAAAGCAGTGCTAAGAAGAAAACTCATAGCTCTGAGTACCTCCAAAAAGAAACTGGAGAGAGCATACACTAGCAGATTAATAGCACACCTGACAGCTCTAGAACAAAAAAGCAAATACACAATGAAATGAAAATTTGTATCAATGGGATACAAATAAGAAAGGAAGAGTTCAAAATATCACTATTTGAAGATAATATGATAGTATACTTAAGTGACCCCAAAAATTCCACCAGAGCACTCCTAAACCTGATAAACAATGTCAGCAAAGTTGTTGGACATAAAATTAGCTCAAACAAATCAGTAGCTTTCCTATACTCAAAAGATAAACAGGCTAAGAAAGAAATTTGGGAAATGACAATATTCATAAATATTATATAAAGTATAATGATCTTGTTGTGAGTCTAACCAAGCAAGTGAATAATCTGTATGACAAGAACTTCACATCTCTGAATAAAGAAATCAAAGAAGATCTCAGAAGATGGAAAGATCTCCCATGTTCATGGATTGGCAGGATTAATAAAGTAAAGATGGTCATCTTGCTGAAAACAATCTACAGATTCAATGCAATCTTCATCAAAATTCCAACTCAATTCTTCACAGAAATTGAAAGAGCAATTCTCAAATTCATCTGGAATAACAAAAAACCCAGGATAGTGAAAACTATTCTCAACAATAAAAGAACATCTGGGGAATCACCATCCTTGACCTCAAGCTGTACTACAGAGCAATAGTGATAAAAACTGCATGGTATTGGGATAGGGATAGGCAAGTATATCAATGGAATAGAATTGAAGACTTAGAAATGAACCCCACACCTATTGTTACTTGATCTTTGACAAAGAAGCTGAAAACATTCAGTGGGAAAAAAAGGCAGCATTTTCAAAAACTGGTGCTAGTTCAACTAGAGTTCAACATATAGAAGACTACAAATTGATTCATTCTTATCTCCCTGTACAAATCTCAAGTCCAAGTAGATCAAGGACCTCCACATAAAATCAGAAACATTGAATCTAATAGCATAGTGTATTAGTCAGGGTTCTCTAGAGTCACAGAACTTATGGTAGTCTCTATATAGTAAAGGAATTTATTGATGACTTACAGTCTGTAGTCCAACTCCCAACAATGGTCAGCAGCAGCTGTGAATGGAAGTCCAAGGATCCAGCAGTTGCTCAGTCCCACAAGGCAAGCAGGTGAAGCAGAGTGAGCCTTCCTTCTTCCAATGTCCTTATATAGGTCTCCAGCAAAAGTTGTGGCCCACATTAAAGGTGTGTGCTACCACACCTTTAATCCCAGATGACTTTGAACTTCCTACCTTAATCTTCTGGGATTCATAGCCACTATGTCTCAAGATCTCCATGGCAAGATTCAGGTCAGAAACTTGTATTGCTCAGACTCCAGATTAGGGACAAAGGTGAGCCTTCTAATTCTGGATTGTAGTTCATTTCAGATATAGTCAAGTTGACAACCAGGAATAGCCACTACAAATAGAAAGTAGGGAAAAGCCTTGAACACATGGGCACTGGGGAAAAGTTCCTGAACAGAACACCAATGGATTATGCTCTAAGATCAACAATCAACAAAAGGGACCTCAAAAAATTGCAAAGCTTCTATAAGGCAAAGGACACTGTCAATAGAACAAAATGACAATCAACAGATTGATAAAAGATCTTTACTAATCTTAAATCTGATAGAGGACTAATATCAAATATATACAAAGAACTCTAGAAGTTAGATTCCAGATATCTGAACAACCCAAAAAATGGGGTACAGAGCTAAACAGAGAATTCACAACTGAGGAAACTCAAAGGGCTAAGAAGAAATGTTTGACATCCTTAGTCATCAGGAAAATGCAAATCAAAATGACCCTGAGATTCAACCTCACACCAGTCAGAATGGCTAAGATCAAAAACTCAGGGGACAGCAGATGCTGGCGAGGATGTGGAGAAAGAGTAACACTCCTCCATTGTTGGTGGGATTGCAAGCTGATACAACCACTCTGGAAATCAGTCTGGTGGTTCCTCAGAAAATTGGACATAGTACTACCAGAGGTCCCAGCTATACCACTCCTGGGCATATACCCAGAAGATGCTCCAACATGTAATAAGAACACATGCTCCACTATGTTCATAGCAGCCATATTTATAATAGCCAGAAACTGGAAACAACCCAGATATCCTTCAACAAAGGAATGAATATAGGAAATTTGGTACATTTACACAATGGAGTACTACACAGCTGTTAAAAACAGTAAGTCCATGAAATTCACAATGGATGGATCTAGAAAGTATCAACTTGAGTGAGGTAACTCAGTCGCAAAAGAACATACATGGTATGTACTCACTGATAAGTGGGTATTAGGCAAAGAGCATAGAATACCCATGATACTATTCATGGACTACATGAAGAACAAGAGCAAGGAAGACCAAAGAGTGGATGCTTCAGTCCTACTTAGAAGGGGAAACTAAATAATTATGGAAGTAGGAGATGGGAGAGACTTGGAAGGAAGAGAAGGGGGAGAGGCTAAGAAGAGGGGAAGAATTAGGTGTGGGAAGAGTTGGAGGAGATGTACAGAGGGTCAGGAAATTGAACAGAGGTGTATAGCAATGGGCGATGGGGAACTGGGGGTAGCAACAATAAAGTCCCAGATGCTAGGAAAGCAAGAACCTCCCAGGACACCACGGGATGACATTAGTTGAAATACCCCACAAAGGGGAGGGAGAACCTGTCAAGACCATACCCAGAGGTTAGGCATGCCCCCTGCCCCGGTTGAGTGATAGGGCCACCCACCTATCTCAAAATTTTAACCCAGAACTGCTCTTGTCTAAAGGAAATACAAGGGCAAAGAATAGAGCAGAAGCTGAACGAAAGGCCATCCAGAGACTGCCCCACCTGGGCATCCATCCCAGACACCAAACCCAGAAACTATTGTGGATGTCAAGAAGTGCTTGCTGACAGGAGCCTGGTATACCTGTCTCCTGAGAAGTTCTGCCAGATCTTGACTAATACAGATGTGAATGCTCATGGTCAACCATCAGACTGAGCACAGGGACCCCAATGGAGGAGTTAGGGGAAGGAATGTAGAAGCTGAAGGGCCTTATCTGGCATAAATGCAAGGGAAGGCCCTAGTGACCTGACCTGCAGGCCAAGTTATTTGGGGGAGCGAGGAGGACCACAACCTGGAATAAGAACAGGCG
>NW_022196905.1:17945792-17946259 GCF_008632895.1 Mastomys coucha
AAGCATTGCTTGTCAAGAGTCGTTTACTTAGTGGAGCTGAGCATATTTAAAGCAAAAATCTTGGAGGGAAGGGGAAGAGGAAGGAGGGAGATGGAAGGTTACAAATTCTTCTGGGGTTGAGCTCCGGGGTGACAGGTGGGGAGGGGGTGGATTTCCATGTATGTTCTTTTCTCAGGGCCAAGCCAGATCCTTGTGATTGTCAGGCAGGATGTTAATCTCAGGGTTCTCAATTAGCTGGGGCAGAATGTTTATCTCAGGGCTCTCATGGTTCCCAACACCCTAGTTTCTGTGAAGGCTTGATGCCTCAATGTAGAGGAATGGTAGGGCAGTGAGGCAGGAGTGGATAGATCGGTGGGGTAGCAGTTTCTTAGAAATAGTGTAAGGGGGGATGGGATAGGGGGGTTGCAGAGGGGAAACTGGGAAAGGGGATAACATTTGAAATATAAACAAAATATCCAATTTTAAAA
>NW_022196905.1:17946410-17949887 GCF_008632895.1 Mastomys coucha
TGAGGGAAAGAAGAGATCCAGTCTTCAAAAAAGTATTGAAACTTTCTTAAAATTTTCTCTTTTTTACTCCTTCCTTCCCTTTTTTCTTATCATTTGTTGCTTAGAATTGACTCAAGGGCCAATTGCAGGAGCTCAACCACTGAGTGGCAGATTTATCTCCAAAACATCCAGCAACAGCAAAGGGAGGATGCTTTCTTAAAGCATTTCAGATGAAGGAAATGTCGTCATGGAAAAGAACAACAGGTTGTGGTGGTGAGGATGCTAGGCATGCAAGACAAGAATCAGAGGTCACCATTTTATATTTCCCCCAAATATTTACATCCTGCACTTACACCTAAATAAAGGTGTTTCTGGAAAGAAGGGTTATAGATCTCCTGTCATTATGTTAAAACAATATTCTATGATGCTATTCTTGATGGGGGAGAAAAACAGGTCATCAGTTTTCTACTTACTTCTTGTCTTTTGCAACCTATTTCTGGGAGTCTTGGGGACTGGGGCAACACTGATGTACCAGTGGCATTCCAGTAAAAGACCAGGTGTCCTAAATAGATAGGGAAGGTCCACTGCCAGGGCTTCCCTGGAAAGTGGCAATTATTCCAGCCTTATGAGAGTAACTGGTGCCTGCACAGAGAGATGATTCCTGCTAATTCCATTGCTGGCTGTTGGTGCAGTTATGTGACTGGAATTTTTAAATTACTGTCTTTAATTTGACTTAGCTGCCTTTGGGCATCAAATGCAACCCCACTCAGCAGCCACATTTCACCAGCTAACTGTGGCCTGTGTTAGTGGGCAACCTTCTGAAACCCCGAAGATCAGGTACAATTGCTTGTTTACTTAAATAAGCTTTAACAAATGCTTTGTTTTAAGTAAGTTTATTGGCTGCTCTTTTCCTTCCTGTTTCTCCCTGGGAAGAAAAACAATTGACAGGACTTTGAATAAGCCGAGAAGAACCCTATAAGTCGTTCCCACCAGGCTATAGGTGCATAGAATGTGGAAATAGATGCTCACACACCTCCAAAGGAACATCAGTGGACAAAGATATTCAGATAGGATCTGCCTTTCAAAAATGCAAGTAGGAGAAGCCTACTGGGGTGATGACCACAGAGGAGGGTTTTTACAGTGGACAGTAGGAAGACTAAAAGTTAGGACATGAAAAATGTGAGGGTAGTCCTGAAATATATAGGAAAATAGAACAAAGAGGCTTCAATGACAAAGAAAATTGATCTTGATAATTCTCCAGAGATTCCAGGACTAAAGGAGTTGTACATGACAGATTAAGTACTAAAAAAATGATGGCATCAGGATCAACCAAGGGCTTATAAGCATGTACTTCATAAGTTGGAATATGAAGGAAACCCTTGTCTAATCTCCATTTTCAATTTACTAAGGTTTAAATAATGAAGGTTTGGGGTTTCAAAAAGCCATGATTTTACTTTTGGTCTTAAAGGCAGTTTTCCCAGCATTTCTCTTCCCTACATGCTGACTAGTAATTCCTGCTATGAAAAAATTAATATATGTATTAATAATATATTATTATGTATTACATTAATACATATTAATAATATAATATGTATGATATATTAATATATAGTTCTATATAGTGCAGTTAAACTGATACATGGTTAGAAATATGTTTGTTTATATCTTTATCATAGAAATGAGGATATCATGCCCAATGAATCACATACCTTCATGGTTTGTTGTTTTTCAATCTCTTGTCCCAATCTGACTTTCAGAATTACCTACTAAAACCAACCCTGGTAAGAAGGAATGAAATGTCCACCTTTTGGTCTTCCTTCTTCTTGAGTTCCTTGTGGAATGTGGGTTGTTCATTCCTTCTTAAAAGGGGGAACCAAATACCCACGGAAGGAGTTGCAGAGATTAACTATGGAGCAGGGACTGAAGGAAGGGCAAGCCAGCCTAAATATAGCTATCTCCTGAGAGGCTCTGACAGTACCTGACTAACACAGATGTAGAGGCTCACAGCCATCCATTGAACTGAGTACAGGGTCCCCAGTGAAGGAGTTGGAGAAAGGACCAATGGAGCTGAGGGGTTTGCAGCCCCTTAGGACGAACAACAATATGAACTAACTAATACCCTCAGAGTTCCCAGGGTCTCAACCACCAACCAAGGACTGCACATGGAGGGGTCTGATTGTTCAGGCACCATGTGTATAGTAGAGGATTGCAAATTCGATCATCAATAGGAGGAGAGGACCTCGGCCCAGTGAAGGTTTTGTGCCCTAGTGTAGGGGAATGCCAGGGCCAGAAAGTAGGAGAGGGCGGGTGGCAGGCATGGGGAAGGGGGAGGCAACAGGGGTTTGCTTTTGTTGTCTTTGTTTGTTTCTTTGTTTTTTGGAGGGGAAACTGGGAATGGAGAAATTTACATGTAAATAAAGAAAATATCTAAAAAAAAAAAAAAAAAACAACCCTGGTAAAACGAGTTCTGTTTTAACTCCTTGCCGAGCCTCTCAGTACAAACATTCCACTCACAATACCTGCACAGGAGACAGGACTCTGCCTACTTTGCAGGTTACAAAGAAAGAAAAGGAAGAGAGAAAGAAAGGAAGGAAGGAAGGAAGGAAGGAAGGAAGGAAGGAAGGAAGGAAGGAAAGAAAACGAGAGAAGAGAGAGAAGAAAAAAAGACCCTTAATCCTGTTGCACCAAATTATGTTGCTGACAGTTGGCCTCTGAACTCCTGACTTTTTGTCTCTACATTTGGAAGCTACACTGCCAAACAAACTGCATCAGTCCCAACACCTAGGGTAACTGGGACCAGCAGGACCAGGCATACAGGAACTCCACCAGCCCAGTGGCTCAGGTTTCTTCCGGTCTGTCTGAGCTGGTGCCCTGAGCAGACCTTGGGCACAAGCTCTGCAGCCAGTACCACAACACCCAGAGGAAGCTATACTCCCAGGTGCTCTAACAAGCCCAGGTCACAGGATCACAGAGACAGCTTGACTCTGAGGAGTTCTCACACAAACAGGATCACAGGAAGGACAGGCTCCAGTCAGATTTAGCAAGGGCAAGTAGCACTAGAGATAACCAGATGGCTGGGGCAAGCATAAGAAAATAAGCAACACAAACCAAGGTTACTTGGCATCATAGGAACCCAATTCTCCCATTATAGCAAGTCTTGGACACACCATTACACTGGAAAAGCAAGATTCAGATCTAAAATCACTTCTCATAATGATAATACAGGACTTTAAGAAAGACATAGATAACTACCTCAAAGAAATACAGGAGAACACAGGTAAACAGCTAGAAGCCCTTAAAGAGGAAATGCAAAAATCTTTTAAAGAACTATAGGAAAACACAATCAAACAGGTGAAGGAAATGAGCAAAACCATCCAGAATCTAAAAATTGAAATAGAAATAATAAAGAAATCAGAAAGAAAGACAACCCTGGAGATAGAAAACCTAGAAAAGAAATCAGGAATCGTAGATGCAAGCATCACCAACAGAATACAAGAG